>NC_051156.1:136792154-136916578 GCF_013339745.2 Dermacentor silvarum
CGTCGTTGATTCGTACAACTCGAGTGAAATCGACTGTCTTTTGGGCCGCCTTTGTTGGCCGGAAAAAGAGCTGTCAAGATAGGCCACGCCCTCCCCCAACCTCTGTCACCTGCAGTGTCGATTATTATTGTCCCAAGGTGAAGCCGTTTCACGGAAACTTTCGATTTGTTTTCTTTCATGTTTATGTCCTTTTTTTTTTTTTTTTTTGTCTCTCGATTTATTCGGCGAAAGCTTGGTGGCATCCCACGACGCTCGCGCCTGTAACACCGCTCTCGCTTGTCGAACGCTGCCTGCGTTTATGGGTCTTAGGGTCTTCCAGCTATTCGTATGTGTTGTCATGTCATTTCGTGGACGACGACGTTGTAAGCCGCCCAAATGCATACGTATGTGCAATCGAAGGAAAACGACAAGTGGCGTCTTTGAATTAGGACCGAAAAGCTGCCTCTGTGGCAAATTCTTCGACGAAAAAGAAAAGAAAGTGTTCGCATACGGCCTTTATCCGTGTGAAATGAAGATATTAAGTATTATTTTGCAGTTTTTACAGCGAAGCTGTATAGGGTTAGGTTCTGGCGGATCGCGTCCGCGGACAAAACGACGCGTAGAACAACAATTTTCGGCTCCATGTGCGTGGGGGTTTCCCCCTAGCTGTGCCTTAGCACATGTGTCAAAACGGATGATGGATGGCTCATTGTTATACCCCTCGCCACCACCGATGCCTCTTTCGCAAGTGTCGCGATGCTCGGCGGCGGCACGTCCCGCCAATCGTTGTAGCCCTTTATCTCGTGACGTAGAGATCGCGCTAGCGCTGTTATCAGCAGTTGCCCTTTGGACTAGCTATGGGACGGACGCTCGTTTAAGCAAATCTTCCAGGATCCTGACGTCAGGATCCTGACGATGCCGTGCAGTGTGCCGCGTCTATGAACGCTGTGGCTCATACGCTTGTCTATGACGATGGGGCGGACTTGGCGCAGCAAACGCACTACTTGGCCATCGCGCCTATCGAAAACAATACGCCGGTGTCCTTGCTCTTTGACGAACATGCCGAAGACGCTCAATATAGTCAATAATGATAATATATAAATTCACTAAAGCAATATTCACTACAGCAGACCCACCATAGTCACATGCAGCTTCGCTGGCTTACATTTTCACAGGCTCTGATTTTATATATATATATATATATATATATATATATATATATATATATATATATATATATAAGCAGTGTGTTTTGCAACCTACTTCATTAACGTTCTCTTGTCCAAGAAGGTGTGCAAAATGCGTGTCCTGAATTATTTATGGTATGCATGTCCTAAACGCAAGCAAAATAAAAAGCGCGCCCGGTACAGACACAAAATCTAAACTCGCCATTGTTTTATTAATCACGGGAACATGCTAGCACCACACAAAAATAAAGTTAAGCAAGTAACACTCACCCGCTTGGAGACCAGAAGAGAAAGAAGAAAGAGATACGAAACTGCTCAAAACGGTATTGTTGGGCTAGCTGGTTCATTATAGCGGCAAAAGGCGCCAGAGAACAAGAGGGACCCGTCTCCTTTCCTTGTCCCTCTTGTTCTCCTGCGCTGTTTGCCACTACTAAACAATAAAGAAAGTGAGAGAGGGAGTAGGGGGTGGGGGGGAGTGAAGGAAGACACAGCACAACACAACATCATAAGCAAAGTATGAGCACTATACGTACATATTTGAGTCGAATTCCCGATGTGGGAATCCTATAGGACAACTCTGTGGGCCTCGTATCAACTTGAAGCCCGACATTTTCGAAGTTAGCGAGCGATGTTCGTGCAAGACGCAGCTGCGGGAACTTGCTCAGAGCAGCGACTGATGATAGGCGCGCATTGTGAAAGCAAATGTTCAATTGTCTCACAGTGCTCAGTATCCGCAAGCCGGGTGCGAATGGCTTGGCGCAGATAGCCGATCAGGGAGCATGCTTGAATGAGAATCGAGAGATGTTACCCTGGCATGCTAGGTATACTCCAGGTGTTGGGTGCATGATAATTACGGTAACCACTGAAGCAAGCGCGTATTTTAATACAACCCAAAACGTCATGTATACGCTAAAGCAACTCAAATCTGCTCCGCGGATGCTTATCGTTACCGTGCGCCAGAATAGATGTGGCTTCGCGCGCACGAGCGCGAGTAGATTGAACTGCGTCAGACATCTTATAGCGAGAGCGAAGACAAGAGCGTCTTGTTTTTGTGAGCCAGCTGGTGGTAGCCTGGAGCCTATGCATTGGAGGAACTTACGAGTCACGTGATTAGCGATAGCGTCTCTTCTAAAAACGTGGAGTGAGCTTTAATAAATACAAGTCAAATACAACCTCATTGTCACTTGAATGTTACGAGGACACTGTCGTAAATAAGAGTGCCTGTCGAACTTCTGTTTTCGCGAGAACGATCAGCGCGCGTCGTATCTCTCTCCGTACTTAGACCGGCTAGACTCTGTAGAGCGCATTTTCAAAAGATTCTGAGACCGTGGTCTTTTTTCTTTTCTTCTTTTTTTTTTTTGCGGCGTTATGAAGACAACTAGTTCCAAACAAAATATATTTTTTACTTTACTTTTTCTTTCTTTCTCTCTTTTTTTTTGACCACAACAAGAAAGCTTAACCCTTAGTTTGATGGGGCGGGAAAATGAGGATAAGAAAGTTCTGGCAGTAGTATCAGTATTGAGCGCAGAGTGGAACCTGCCACTTATCGCTCGAAAAATCCGCGGTTCAGTTAGCCTGAGCGTTTCCCTTAAGATTGCCTCGAACCGAAGCGCTGCGGAAAAGCGGCGAGCACTACCGCCCCTTATGCATGGCGCCGGCAACGCTGATCCAGATGCGCTGTGAACTTGCTAACATCGGGTCTATTCGTGCGCTGGTGCAGTACTTGATACCAGTCTGGGTGACCGTGTGTGCGCGCAGTGTTGATTCTCCCCTGCGCGTAGAGCTTGTGTGCACATCGAACGTGTACTACATAGTTCACCGTGCACTATCATCGTCATCCTCACTCTCCTCTATCTCTCGTTGTCCTTCTCCATTCTCGTACCTAGATTAGCAGACAAAAGACAAGGCTCCTCCGGCCAACTCGTTCTGGAATGCTTTTCGTGCACAAAGAAATCTCGATCTCCCGTATAATCTTGTCCTTCATATCCGTGTAGTAGGGTAGCAAACCGGATTTCCGTCTTTCTAACCTCGCTAGACCTCTCCTCTACTTGCCCCTTCTCTCTACATACACAGCACACGTGACAAGCCGTGACTCACGCACCCTGTTCTTTCTCCCCGCAGGGATGCCCTGACGTCACTGCTCGAGCGTCGGGGCCTGGACCTGTCGGCCGTGCAGGTGCTTCAGGAGGGCTCGCGGCGGCCCGCCAACCTCAGCCACGAGACGCACAAGTTCGCCGGTCAGCAGCTCAGGGTCAAAGGTCAGTGCCGAGCACTTTCCTTCTGCGAGTTCCGGACTGCTGCGTGCAGGTCGAATGCGTGCCGGGCGGTTCTGCACACAACATTTGGCCACGCAAAACTGCCGCGCGACCGGCCGCTCGAGGCACTTTGCGTGTATTCGCGAGCTTCTTTCACGCTCGGAGAAACACTTTTATGTAGCACGTATCGAGCAACAGAAAAGCTGTATCGGGAGTTTTTATTTTTAATGTTGCTTTACAATTTTCTCGTTGACACTTTTCGTCTAATTATAACATTGGAGAAGTTGATTAATTGCGACTAAATATGCAATTAGGCGGAATGCGAAAATAATCCGAGTACCTTCGAGCGACGGCAAGCAACATTACATTGGCTCTGTCCAGCTGCGTGGCATTTGAGTATTTTTAAATCTTAGTGCATGATAGTTGGGACACCCTGTATATCGTCTATTACCACTAAAGCGTCGAGACGTATAGAAAATGATTAAGTACCGCAGTAAGCGTAGCTAGAGGCGCCGCAGGACAACGCATTGAGTAGCTGCTTTCGTGTTGTCCGCGTCAAATCGATACAATCTGTCGCATAGACTTCGAAACAATGAACTATGAAATTCAGGAGAGTAAACTAATAACGGGAGTGCCCTCGCTACAACTGTGATTTTTTTTTCTATTCGTCAGCGGCGTCCTTAATTGATCAGTTCGTTTCGTCACGCGTTTTGGCTGTATACGAACAGACCACGGCACTCGTTGAAAAAAAAAAAAAAAAGATGAAAAGAAAACACTTTGGGGGGGGGGGGGGGGGGGGGGGCGCCAGGCTTGCCTGTCCGATTGCCGTCGCAATGGGCGCCGATATACGGCAAACAAAGGCAAGTCTCGATATTTCCTCCAGTTCTCATTGGTCCTGTACGTATCAGCGCTCAGTGACCGTGCTTTCTGAAACGCGCGCTTGCGTCACCGTCTTGCAGTTTCTCGCTCTACATATCCGCCTATTTCTCTTTTATCTCCTCTCTTTTATCACCGGGCGTAATTGTAGAGTCGCTCGGATTCTGGAGGAAATGTCCAGCCTATCTCTGAACGCACTACGTTATTCTATACGGCCTGAAACGCTCGCAGAACGTCGCAGCTCCGTTTGGCGCCGGTAACGTATTGCGCTGGTGGACGTCGCGCTTCGAAACCGAGGAATAATCACCGCCTTTATTTCTGCTTACCGCTGCGCGCAACGGAGAAACCTGAATGCCGGTCGACTAAAACCGTCGATGAACAAAATATATGTAGGCACGTCGCTGCTATAGTACCTGAGTTTATAATTGCTATTGAGTTAATTATCTCATAATTGGAGCTGCGCGTACTTGTTAAGAGCGCGAAAACGCGCACGCACTCACGCACACACATACACGGAAACGAGAAGGATCGAACGCACAAATGCGTAGGTTGAACGGTATATAACAAGCGGCGCATTTTTGTGCCATTTAGAAGTATGCATCTAAACCAACTTGCACAGTTATCCATTCTATAACTGCGATCTTCATAATAAGCACGCTTGGTGATGGCGATACGCTGTGTGAATACTTGGGCTGTCTAGCGACGTCGTTCTTACCGAGTAGCTTGCGGGCAAAAAAAATTTTTTTTCGTGGTTTGGAACGACCTCTGGTGAGAGTACAAGGTCGGCTTATAGCAAGCGGTATGTCGTCTCCAATATCATCTCTATTACACCTGCTTTAGCGGCCGCAGACCATGCAGTGAATAACGCCACGTTCTTTTATTTGATGTGTTAATGACACGTTGATTTATTGTACAATATCCGTTTGGAGGTTATGTTGAAGTTCATGTCCGTGACTGGACGGATAATACGCGGAGCAGGCCCATGCAGGTGGCACGAACTGTGAAGATCAACTCCACTGTTGATGAGGTTCCGCACCTGAAAACAGCGCAAACAACAACCGAATGAGCAGACGACGAGCGATGGTGTCGTCTGGTGACATTTGCGCTGTTTTCAGCGTGGAGAATGTTTTGTCCCATCCATGCCCCCCGCCCAATATAACGTTCCATTCCGTGGCCCGTAAGATCTGAGTCGTCGTGCCGCTGTCTTCGTCGTTCACTTCGTCATTGTCATTTAAGGGGCTGCTAGCGCTGTTTCGGTTGGCACGCAAAAACGTTGTTCTGTGGCTAGTACTTTCGCTACCTTCTTGTCGAACGCTTATTGTAATGAAAGCTACATTTATAAACACATATGGCACACTGCTGTAACGCTGAGGAAGATTTAACGCGTTGTTATTTGCCTGAGGACCTTTCTTAGCTGTTTGCCGATTTTATTGCCGTTGAGGCGGTGTATATACGAGACGTGCGCGTAATTTTGCCAACCGTTCTCCCATTTATTGAACATCTTCTCCTAATTCCATGCCTGCAGCCCGCGGATTCGCTAGTACATTTTCCTCTCAACACTTCGTCTTAGTTCTTTCATTCTTTATTCTTTTTCTTTCTTTATTATTAGTACTATCATTAGTATTATTAGTACCTGTATTTCTGTTGTTGTTTGTTTAATTTTTGTTCTTTTTTTACCTTGAATCTTTCATGTCTTAGCCTGTAACAAAAGTAATGTCAAAACATGCAAAGCAACTAACCTTAGCTTTGGGACAAGTTTAAATCGTTGCTCTCATTGAGCCAGACAGGTCCTGATAATGCTCACTGCGTGCTTATCCTTTTCGCTCACCTGTTTTGGTTTTGAAGCTTAAAGTACTAAACTTCTTTCTTCTTATTATTTTTTTTCTTTTAGCGGACGAACAGGCGCGTATACTTCTGGCTCCTATGGGGCGCGGCTTGCAGGCACAGAAATCAAGTAACATCTCGAGAAGCTGGTAGCTAGAGGAGACGCATACCGTTAATCTTTCTTTACATTCCTTAATCTTTCGTCCCTTCTGCAAGACTACGCGCTGACTCGTCAGCAATATCGAGTAATTGGCGGCCGGCTTCCTGTATAGACGCTGCATCGAGTTCTCTTATCTTTTTTTTTTTCTTTCCGCTATACGCGTGTATTGCAAAAGCTTAGGCATTGCTGACGAAACGTTATCGGTTCTGCCTGCCGTGCGATGTGTAGTCATTGCGAAGGAAGGCTGGCTTAATTACATTTTTTTTTCTGGCGGCCCTCGAGACAGGTAATTAAAGACTTCGCGTAAAATGGCTCGCGTGCTTCGCGTAAAATTTGAACCGACTCAGTGTTATCCTTTCACTTCCGCTAAGTCTTTAACGCTGAAGCGAGAAACATCGTGATTGATGTTTCAGGCTGTATACAGCGATGTCTAGTACGCTACATAATTTTTTAATTAAGTTTGCGCGATGCCGTTTCCGTCACCACAATGCGATAAGCTGGTACATCGCTTTAGAGCGTTTCTTGTGCACTTCTACCCACGGTGAAGATTCACATTTTTAGTTAACCGCCACTCTTTGTCTTAAATAATCGTAATATGCCGAAAAATGATGGTAATTTGCTGTAAGTAACTAACAAAAAAAATAAGCAAACCATCGAAGCCCACGTGGTTCTTGCCGTCAATTACGGTAAAAAAACGCCCATGACCATTGAGAAGAACGAAGTGAAATTCCCGTTATAGATTTCAGCGTATTTATTGCGCGATTGTGCCGTTTTTCTACTGAAAGAACATTTTCAAATCGCGCTTAACTTGAGCTCTGAGCGCTGAAAATGATTATAAGTAGGGGTCCCGCTCGAGTAGTGAAATGTCCGAATTGAATCGAATACAAATATTCGAGAAGAATGACCTCCGAATATCGAATCGAATATTGAACATTTCCTCGTTTCTAAAAAAAAGCGAAATTTAAAGCTTGCGTGGAGTCTCAGCTTTCTGTAAAGTGGGGCTTCTTTACATTACCTGACACATGCATATAATACCGCTCTTAGCTGGACGTCGGGTCAACCGAGGGTGTTGTGAGTGAGAGACGACTGTTTTCTGTTACGGGCTTCCCTGGAGCGTGATCTCTCGAAATGTCCATATCACTCGCATCAACCTCAGTCCTACTCCACACTACTACGATATGCTTCGTTATCGCTCATGTTCGAACACAAACGAATATTCGACAATTTCGAATAGCGGATTCTCGAATCGATTAATAGCAAGCTCTGTTAGATTTCTATTCGATTCAAAATTTCACGCACCTCTACTTGTAAGGGTTCTGCTCTAAAATACTGCGTTGTGCGCAATGCGGAGGTTTAGCAGCGTCATGCTGATCAAGACGCAAAGTCGAATCTTGGCGATCACTGTATATGCACGTACATTATCCGAGTCATTCGGGCTTAGCGCAGAAGGCGAGCTGTCATCGGTGATGTGG
Source organism: Dermacentor silvarum (assembly GCF_013339745.2). NCBI lineage: Eukaryota > Metazoa > Arthropoda > Arachnida > Ixodida > Ixodidae > Dermacentor > Dermacentor silvarum. The sequence continues at coordinate 136,799,908 of NC_051156.1, forward strand.
TCCCGCACCGAGGCCGGACTGTCCGCTCAGAAACAGGAAGTAATCAGGGTTAAGGGCAAAAGATGGATGGGCGCCGAAACTCTGAGAATTAATTGACCTTGTTTGCCCAGTCTAGCCTTCTTTATGTGAGCGTCCGTGAGTTCGCTTTCAGTAGCCACGTTCTTCTTCTTCTTCTTCTTCTTTATCAGCTGCGAAAGTTTAGAAGTTTGGCCACTGAAAGGGGCCTGTTGTCCCAAGATCTTCGGGGTTCTTAGCTAAGAAAAACAATAGCAAGAGAGGATAGTAATGAAGTAACAAAGCACCAACGAAACGAGTCGGTGGATCGCGAAGAAAAACAGATTGAAAAGGGTTCTCTGGCGTAGTCAGCAAGAGGTCGTCAGGGTGGTTCGGAGGAAAGTAAGTACACCTATAAAAATTCGTATGCTTACGTATTATTCACTGCATCGAAGGCCCGCGATATGCTTCAGCGCCCATAACGGATTCACCTCTGTCTTTGCTTAGTGTGTTCTGTAATCTTTTTCCGTTCTTTCTTTCTTTCTTTCCTTTTTACATTCCACGTGCTTTCTTCTGTTGTGTGTCTTATCGCCTTCTGATCTCCGTTCCCCTGTCCCACGAAGCCACTATGCGTCGTGTTGTTTCTGTTGGTTGAAATGTCAGGTCTGTCTCCTTTCTTCTCTGCAATCTTCCGCTTTTCCTCTCTAGCGAGCTTACAGTGTCTATATGTATTTAAAGATATATATAATTGAGCATTATGTCGTCGCCGTATTATCCATACGGATAATACGGCGACGACATAATGCTCAATTATATACATTTTTGTGCTTCAGTGCATAAAGCAACATTTTGTGAAGAAAGTAACTGGAACGCCACTGCATTTCTCCGAAAAGTTAGGGAATTAATATCTCGAAACTGGTGTCATCACGAGAATTCGTTTCAAATGGATCCGCCCTGCGAACTCCCAGGTTAGAATTTGTAAATCGCAATATGGGCCATAAGGTAATCAGTTAAAAAACTTAATTCGTGAACGTTGGTAATTAATCGACTATGCATTTCAATTTTTTGTGAAAGTAATGACAGCGCCTCTTCGAGTAGACCAGCTCATGAACTAGAATTGCGCTATCGACCACAGGAAACATTAAAAAATTTTTGAAGTGTTCGCTGAAACACCCGGTATATCGCACCTTAATCGCATCTTTACCTTTTTTTTTTTTTTTCAGCAGGTGTTAGAACGACCAATCAGTAGAGCAGAGAATATTTAGCGAAAGGCAGGGCGGGGCCAACTGTCGAGCGTGTACGCGCACGTCCGACAATCTACTCCGCACGTAGGTATAAAGACAGAGCAGAAGAAAGGAAATGCAAAGTACAGTCTTTCCTTACCGTTAAACAACAGTAAACGGGACCGAGCAGACCATGTCAAACTCTATGACGTCATCGCAAGCTGGTGCGGGAGATTTACTGCGGCTCCGCCGCCGCCTGTAATTTGTGTTCCCTTTCGTCTCGATTACCGAACCTCCTCTCGCTAAAACAGCGGCTGTCTTGCTATCGCGCCAGCGTAGTTTGCTAACGCACCTTCACATATTTATTCCTCTTCAGTTTTCGTTTAAAATTGCAATCGTTCGCTGCGGCGCCTGCGCTTTGAGCATTCGAACGGTCGCCGTGTTGTAGCAGGCAGGTATAACCTTGCCTCGAAGCAGGATTATGTGTACATGCACAGAACCGTACATAATATTTATCCCTCTTTCTCTCTCGATCATAGGGCGCCGAAAAAAAAAAAAGAATGCTGCATGTTATGCTATACAAAGTTGCGAAACGGGATCTCGGAGGAAACAAAGTTCCAAGGCACGGTCTTGAGGCCATTTGACCAGGGATACGTATACAGTTTGCCCGACGTATAGTTTGCGTCGCCCCGTTGAAATAGAACGCTGCGCAGTCGCGCACGGTCGCACAATCCGCATAATTCCAGACTTCAAGACCAATCGATCTGCAAAGCGAGCCCGCGGCGTCCACAAAGAAGCGACTGAAAAAAAAAACGAAAAGTGAAGTATGGTAATACAGAAACGAGAAAACAGCGCGCTGCTACGCCCACCATTTCTTGGTCATCCGACCTTTCGCTACTGTGACGCTTGGCGTGCGCGCGTGGACATGTGAAGCAAAGAAACCACCGCATTCAAATGCAGATGCTGTGACTGTCTCTTTCTTTCTTTCTTTCTTTCTTTCTTTCTTCGAGTACATGAATGTTCTCGCCATGCTACTCCCCAAATGTAGATGTCGCTTTCTCCGCCGGGAACCGCTGTTTACCCTTACGTTGCCCGTCTCACCCTGTTACCCTCAGGGCTGATTTGTTCCTCTTTCCCGTTAGAACTAGGGGCAGGTCTGGATAGGAATGGGCCGGGTGGGCGAGGCACCTTGATGTCGCACTTTTTTTTTTTTCATTGTTCCGAGGTTACTTTCTCGCTGTTCTTGCCTCATTCTTACTTGGCCCACTTCGTCGTTTCTGCTGCTGCTGCTCCACGATGTCACAGCTGTATGTCCTTTCCCACGCCTCGTTTGTTTATTCCAAGCCTAAAAGGTTCTCGCTGACGTTTTATGCTCTCCCCGTTTTCCTTTTTTTTTCTCCTCCTCGTTTGTTCCAAGTTTCTGGGCCAACGGAAATGACCCTCCATATTGCCTAGCCTAAAGGAGGAAAGGTCAGGAGAAAGATCGAGGCACACAGAGCACGCGCGAGAGTGAGAGAGACTCCCTATTTGGGGACGTGATAACGGCGTGTTCCGACGCATTCTCCCTGCCATTACCCCGGTGTCAAGCTAAACGAGAGAACGCGCTTTGTGAAAGGCTTGGCAACAGCCATGCGATCACCTTGCTGTTGCTGATTACTGTTTGTATACGTCATCAGACACGTGTTTGAATGCCCGAATGCAAGCAAGCGGCTCTCGTTGTGACTTCGCGTGCGGCCTGCGACAGCTCTGAGTGTATTTTGGACTGTGCGAGGCGGTTTTATTGCGGTAGCAATTATATGGACACTTCAGGTGCATTTATGCCGTCGTCGTCGCCGTGAGGTTCCGTATAAAGTCCAAGGGCTATAACACCGTCGCTGCGCGCCCTACGCTGTATGTGCGAGGGGAAGCGTGCGAGGGGAGCCGGCGATCGCGGCTCAATCTCGCCCACGCGAAAGGGAGGAAATCGGGCAGGAAACGCGCCGTCTTCTGCTACGCGCGAGGCACCCAACGTTGCGAGGCATCGGGGGGAGGGGGGCATTCTACTGCGGTTGCAACTGCGTATATATGTGGCGGCTGCGCGCGGTCGCGCGTCCGTATGTTGAGAGCGATCTGTGTTGTAGGCAGAGTCTAGGTGCGTCGGCGGCTCGTAGCTTTGTGCGTGCAGTGTGTTCTCGGCGCTCTGTCTGCGTTGAAGCGATAGAGAACACGGAGGTCACTTCGCTCGCTGCTGCTGCCGCCGCGCTTTCTCACGCTAGCGTTTTGACAGCGAGTGTCCGCGGTCATCGAATGTGATGTGCTCATGTTTGATGTGCGCGCTAACAACATGCTCGTTAATTTATTTAGCGAGCGAATGTTTACAAGTTGATACTGCCGATAAAAGTACTGTCCTTACGGCGTATGGCTCTCTGCTAATTGGCTGTCGCAATCGATGCTTCGCCTTTCGGGCGAAACTGCGACTTTTTTTGAAGTAAGGAATAAAAGAACCAGGCCGCGAAAGGATAGAGACAATCATAGGTGGCGCTGAAATCTGGAGACAGACGAGGAGAAATTGTAATGGAGAAGATAGCTGCTTTTTGTGTGCACTGACTTACATGATGTCCCGTCGATGGCAACGTGCAATTGAGCACACCGCTGCGGGGTAGCAACGGTAGCCACACATGCGCAGGCATATCGCGTGTTTTTTTTTTTTTTTTTTTTTTTTTTCCTGCAGCAGTCATTCGAACGGGAACGGCCGTCGGTTCAGGCCCGTCCCGTCAAACTTATATCCACCGCTTCTAAAGGCTGCGGAGCGCATATACGTATACTATATACGACTGCCAACGATAGAAGAGCCAAGTCGAAGACGTCTACTTATATATATACTGCGTCCTGCGTATAATATAGGTGCGCACACGCGAGGGCCCTGCGTTCGTCGGCAAGCATGCGCCGAGAAGGCCCGTTGTTTCACCGTCTTGGCGGGGTGGCGCACAATGTATAAGCGAGATTGATGATGCGTCCGCTCGAGAAGCGTGCCTGCGCGCGCCTGATCTCGAGCGAGTCAGCGGCGCTCCTTCTTCGTGTAGTATACGTATACACATTCACCGTGTACGTACGTACATGTGCACTACGGGCTTGTTTTTGCCGAGAATGCCTCCTCTCCCCGCTTCGGCCCTTCCGCGAAGGATCCCTTCTTTTTCTTCCGCTGCTCTCTTCCGCGTCTTTATAGCCGCATCTCTCTCTCTCCCTCTTTGAAATGAGCGATAGGAAGAAGAAAATGGAAAGAAAGAAAGCTTAGACGCGCTCTGCTGTAGTGTGTTTGTCCTTAACGTTGTTGCCTTCTCTGTGCGTAACGTGTTTTGTTCTGACTCTCGTGTACGGCGCAGCGTCTTGGCGTCCTTCTCGCGTGTCGTTATTCTTTCTCTGCGCCTCTCTCTCTCTCTCCGTCCGTTGTTCTCTTGACGCGCTTTGTGCGAGAGAGCGAGGATAAGCATTGGAAGGATGACCGGCCGTAGTATACGCACACACTGTGGCGCGTGGTCCGAGAAACAATGGTTTCTTCTGTGACGCGCGGGGCACTCCGCAGCTGCCGCGCCTTGCACCTTGATGGACGACACGGCTTTTTCCCTCGTTCTGCTTCGCTGTGGTGTATGTGCACCAGTTCGTTTGCCAACGCGTTGACGGCCGTAATCGCCGTCAGGCAGCGACGTACGCCGCCCGGCTGGGTCTGCTTTTTTTTTTTCTTCCGTGAGATTCGTATGCCACGATATCTGTCTCGAGAGTTTTTATGGAAGAGAGCTGTCTTAAAGGCTGTAAGGGCAGTTTGTCTTTTTTCGCTGGCTGAGAAAAAATGCGCCGTTTTTTTTAAGGTCTCTCGTGCACCGCAGTTCTCTCTGAGGAGCGGTCGCTCGTGATCTTCCTTGCAATAGGGTGGATAGGTGGGCTAGTTGGAATTGCGTTAATGTATCGAGAAGAGTATTGTAGAGGAGGAAGGGAGGGCACGTGTGTGTTGTGTGCCCCTGGGTTGCGTATATCATGCACTATATTCCAATAAGTCAGTGCCGTGTATTGTATTGCACACTGCGGCCTGCAATTCGTTTCAAAATTGACTCCCAAGCGATTATGTACGTTATAGGTAGTATAGGAATTGTGTGTGGAAGTGGTTTAGACACATTCTCATCGTCGTCTGTCGAGAAAATTGACGCTGGTTTTACCCGCACCGTTGTGTCTTGTCGTCCCAGATGACAAAAAGATTGTGCGGAGTGTGTTTTGAGTACCGCGAGATGACGAGAAAATTCGGAATACAGCACTGAGGTACCAACCCACCCTACTGTCTGTCACACCTTTATCTCTGTGTTTATAGGCAAACGAAAGTGAACAAACATAACGTCACGGTTACTTTTTTCATGTTGCCTTTAGCATCTAGTCGCGGTTCCTAATTCCTAACAATCCAGTAGGTAATAAGAACCAACTCGAAAAAAAATTATGTCCATCAGCTGCAAGTTTTCGGGGGCTCATGAGGATATAAACAGAATCGTCAGACATGCTGTAGCAACGCTGTTCTATACAGAACTTTACATAGCGGCATTTCCAAACCTATTTGCCGAATTTGAACAGACCAGAATTGCAACACACGCCACTCCAACATAATCACCCACTTACTTTACGTTGTATCGTGCCAGGTTGTGCCTTTCGAAGCCTCCCACGCTTATTCAAGTCCTCAAGGAGCCTCACTGCTCGCTCAGTAAATAGAGATGGACCGTCAGCCATCCTAATTAACGCAAGTGATTTGCATTTTCGAGAACGCCGCAGCCCTGCGAGACCGACATTGCTGCAGCTCGCACGCGCTGAAGCCTGTTCTCTCTGGCGTAAAGCGTAAGCAAGCTAGGTTTCCGTGTGTAGTCTTCGCAGTGAATTGGCGCGTGGGGCTTTCTTGTGCTGTTTCTCATGGTGCACTTTGTTGCCAAACTTTCACTTTCGAGGAGTCGGTACATATGGTGCCGCCGCGCAGACTGATACGTTTCACAATTTCCTCCCATTTCTGTACTTGGCCGAGATATCACTGCGACTTTTGTGACTGACTCTATCTGACCTTGAAACGGACGCTGGACCTCTCCCAATCAACACAACACAAACCCCTGAACTTCTTATTTTCACACATCCATGCAACAGCTAGGCTTGCTCTCGAAGCACCACTCGCCAGTAGTTGTTTTTCAACCGTCAAGATTAAAATTTCGGTACCAAACAGCCGTTTTTATCACCTAAAACAAGTAATTCTCCGAGAATTGCGTCCTGTGCAATTCTCCGAGAGTTGAGCCTTTTTTTCCTTTTTTTTCTTTTTATTCGTCTGTCCACCTTCATTGGGGAATTTATTTACCTTCGTCTAATCTGTCGCCTAACTTCATGTATGCGAACACACGTCAAAACTCAGCTTTTTCAATAAAAAGCTTTCTTTCTGTATCTGCCTGCGCACGTATAGGTGGATGGATGGATGCTTTGAGCGTCATCTTTGAAACGGGATGGTGGGTGGCGCCACCTAGCTATTATTATCGTGCCTAATGTCCTACCTATATTTTTGAGACAGATACAAAGAATTCCCAGCATGAATCGTTTTGAACCATTACAGGAAACTCTGTTTTTGTACTCTCGCTACGGCGCTTAGAGCCGCAAACTTTCTGGGTAATTTGGCGGTGCTTTATATAGGCTGTGCTCTAATATGTTTTCTTGGAAAGCATGCCAGTAATTAAAGTGCGTGCCGCCCGTAAGCTTAATTCGTAAGTTTATTGATCTACTTATCACGCGTTTCCAGCAAGCGGTCTTGGTTGCAACTTACGAAAGGCCTGGCACTTCGAAAGTAAGCTTACACGAATAAGAGCAAAAATAGAGATGAAATGCTGTGAGGTTAACCAGAGTAACCGTCCACTTGGCTACTCAGCGCAAGGAGAGATATTGTAGAAAAGTGGTGTATAGTGGTTGTCGCCATAATGATGATTATGATTCCCATAATAATAATTTATAAAACCCTTAGATATTCTAGCTGGCTGTATACCTTTTAGGCCCAAAGGGCACTATACATAAAGGGGGAGGGGTGGGAATGTGTTCAAAATTCAATAAATAAATGTATACTACACAACCGCTATACTCACGTACACTTCGAAGGTGCAAATACTCATTGCGCGAAGATGTACTGTTCAACATCACTGCAAAAAATGGGCGTGATACGAGACAGTAACGACAACTCTGTCATGTTAGCTTTAAAAGTGCACCCTTAAGTGGAGCTGCGCGTGCTTTCTTGTTTGGACGAATCGGGCCACCTCGACTTAGGTACGCGAGCTCGCTAAGTACACGAAAACTCCATGCTTCGGTTCCTCGCTCGCTGTGGTGGTCACGCTAAAAGAGCATCGCCGTCTCCTGTAAACAAAGCGCTCGCATCGTCTGCGAGGGAACGTCATCGTTAGGCCATCGATCGACGCTCCTTGACGACCCTGCGTGGTCGTTAAGGGGACGCCCACTATACTGCGAGCTGTCCTGTCCCGTCGTCGTATATACCATATAACTAGGCAGTGAGTCACAGGAGGAATTGAAGCACAAAGTTTGTCGTTTGTGTTGCCTTTGCGGGGACCGCGGCGTGTCCGTTGTTTGTCGCCGACCCGTTGCGACGCGGTCCTTCTTTCTTTCTTTCTTTCTTTCTTTCTTTCTTTCTTTCTTTCTTTCTTTCTTTCTTTCTTTCTTTCTTTCTTTCTTTCCCTTTCGTGCGTGTGGTTGCAGACCGGACGTTTGGAAACCCGGCGCAGACGTTGTTGCGTGCGAATGAACGTCCTGCAGTGTGCCCTGGAGTACTCTGTACTATAGAACTCTGTACTCGAGTCCTGTGTACTATAGTTGAAGCCGCCTTTGTTGGTAGATCTCTGTAATTATAGTCATCTACCCACGAGAGAGCATCGGTCGTTAGTAACCTACGCTCCTCCATGCTTCGAGTCTTAATGCGATACCATTTATGCGTGGCTCTGAGGGCGTGGAGACGGCGCTGTGGAAATTATTTTGTTTACCTATGGTCTCTGTGTTGGAAAACGTAGGCACAAAACACATTTTTAAGAAATGTATAGAAAACCGTTAAGTGTATTTCTGGGTTCAGAAACCATGCAGTTAATGGGACAGCGAAGACCAATATTAAGTTAAACTATATTGCTAAACTTAAAAGTCAGAAATTTAGAATACGCCAGTCTCATTTTTCAGCAGAGCAATGGTAATCCAGAAACGACGCCGAAACACAGTTGCGTATGCCAGCTAAAAAAAATAGTGCACCATGGCAGATCTGTGTGCCGCTCATAGATATTCTCGGTGCCTGTTATGGGCGCTGGTAATTTCTTTATCGAATGAAAAGGCCGATAAATTATTCGAAGTTGAGCAAAGTCTCAACCTAGAAACACGTTAGTGGATCTTTTGTGATAGATACAGGGCCCAGGTATTCGAATATTCATTATAATTCAGGGACCAGAGACTATCGTTATCGGTGCCACGTCTTCGGTGCGAAATTCAAGAACAACGGGAAATGCGGCTTTCATCTCCTCCGTCAATAATCAAACCTTCTTTCGCTAAACAAGTTTGCAAAATTACTTTCGAAAGAATGACTATGCCCGTCCATACCTGACTTATTTACTCTCTCTTTAACTCGCTCTCGGGACAGCCACACAGTCGCGCATTCACATGTTGACGTACATGCAAATTTCGCTGGCGCGTTTCGCATTAGCGACACCAAATGCGGACGGCCTGCGCTCGTCAGACTGCTGTATAATGCCGCACATAAAACGCGTGTGACTAGCAGCATTTTGCGGCTTAGCACCGCCGTGGTAAATTAACACAGAAACTTTCGCATATGTATGCAAATTTGAACAACTCCACCGAAGACAGATAAGCTGTAAAAGAAGTTATCATGCTATCCAGAAGTCCTGTGGGTCTATATAACTTCAGTATTTGCAAACGCTTCATTATATCCGACACAAATACTTCGCTATAACCGAGGTACTTTCATGCGCGCTACTGTATCCGAGCTTGGCATTTTACTATTGACTATAACCACGCATGTATACTTATATAGGCTGCGTGGTCTCCGTAGTGGTTTAACACTGTGGAGACCGCGCAGCACATATGAGTATACGGGGTTATAGTGAATAGTAAAGTGCCAAGCTCGGATATAGTAACGCGCATGAAAGTACCTCGGCTATAACGGTGCAACTCATTGCAATATCTTTCAATCTCGTGCAATATCTTCACTATACCCGGTGCAATTTATTCGCTATACCCGAATCTTTTCACGCGCTTCACTATATCCGCGGGCTTAGTGCACCCACACTGTCCGCTATATCCTGCTATGTTTCTGTACGCGGCGTATATATAGTCGATACCGACCACGCCGCCACGCGAAAACAGTTGAGAACTCGCCTATCGCGGCTTCGCGCTGCGTGGTGTAGTATGTAGCGCTTTATGCGCCGCATATAACAGGCCGTGCGCCCACACAAACCGGCAGCTTCCTCGCCTATCTGCATCTGTCGTTTATCACATTAACCGCACGAGGCAGAAAGGATATGAAAGCGGTGGCTACTATACCACACTGCCGCGGGAAGCGCTGTATGCGCCCGCCTGGTCTTGATGAGCGGCCAAACATTTACTCTCTCTCTCTCTCTCTTCCGCTCATTAGAGAGGCCGGCGCCTGAGTCATCGAGAGCTGCGACGTGTGTTGCCACACCGAGAGCGAGGCTGAAGTTTCGTCCATGTCAGAGTTCGTAACTCATTTTTTCGCTCGCGTTCGACGGCTAGCGCGGGCGTGTTTACGCATGCTCGCGAGCAAGGCGCTTGTCTGCACGAAGCCGTGGTCGTGGGATGCAGTTTGCCGAGACCGCGAGTCTCTCGTCACATATAGACGCAGTCTCCTGCGATTCCGTGAATGGAAGAAAATATACGCGGTCACATAAACCTTTCTTGATGAAGCTTTACTCGCACATTTGAGAGAGATATATGTATACGCAGGACGGTTAGTCGCGTGTTAGAACATCTGACGTGGCAGCGTGTATCATCGTTATCTCAGCTGCTAAATAAGTGCTTGCTTGCGACGGGATGTGAGAGTAATCTGCTGCGGCGGACACCGTGGCTGTCACAAACAAAGTGGACGCCCGAATTATTCCGCGGCAACAGAGATGGAGCCTTCCAGTGGTCCCGAGGGCTGACCAACTTAAATTCTGCTTAACTTGGCTGATATGGTGAAAAGCAGCGTATTTTGTATCACGTAGTTAAGTCGGTCCCCTGGTTAAGTCGGTTCTAGTCAGTGAGATAATGTACTTGATGAAAATCTGGACATGTTATACGCTTGACAGGCTGCTACAGATTTGCGTAACGAAAGACGAGAAGAAAGAAAAAAAAGTGAAAGAAGTTTGCGCCCCGCTCCCTCCGGGCTTTCTGACATCCTCACTGACTGATTCACTGTCGGGACCTTGAGGGCCTTGAGTGGCCGCTACACAAACTCTATATATATAGTATACAAGAACAGAGGGAGTACCGCCGACACACTTACGCGGGAGTATACGCTCGTTAGCATCTTACTCTATTTCCGACAGTTCTCGCACTCTCCGATGGGTGTACTCGTCAGAGTGAACTTGCGTACTCCATTATGAGCGTAAAATAAGTGTCAGAAATTCGGAAGAAAAACTCCCTCGGGTAAGAGGAGTTGCTGTAGCGCTCCCTTTTGTTGGTTTTTGTTGTTGTTGCACTACAACTATTTGACGCTGTTGTGACGCGGAGAAAGCAGCGCGGTTTCGCTTTCCTTCGATTCGCTTTACTCTTTTGTTTTTAATCGTTTCCTCTTGCGCTCAGTGACCAGCGTAAACACGCGCATCCGTCATTGGTTTACCTTGCTCGCGAGCGATGCATCCATGTTTCTCTGCTACGCGGCGCTTGTGTGGTTGGTAGTCTCGAGTGAACTCATTTGGGGGCTCGGGGCCTCCAGGCTCGAGCCGCGGGTCTTCTCCGCTTCCCCGTACGAAAACAAACAAAGACCGCGCGCGCCCACACATACGAGAGGCCACACACAGAACCAGTGGTTGTGTGTCCAGGAGATCATCCGTTCTCCGCGGGCAGTTTTAGTTTCTGCCGCAGTTCTTCTGTGCAGGAAGGTGAAGGAGACGCGCAGGGTGGAAAGGCGAGGAGGTTGCGCTGAGGCGGCGGGGAAACCCCAAGACGAAACAAACGGCTCGCTTGGAGCGCCAGCCAGCCTTGAAGAAAGAATCCTCGCCCATTCAAGGCCGCGCTTCCGGGTTCAACTCTGGAATTTTTTACTTCTTTTAGCGAACGAGACGAGGACGTCTGGGGCCGCCTCGCTTTTACAGGGCGCTTAGAACGCGCCGCGCCGGTCTCGTACGCTCTTGACTGACAGTTTGAGGTCCCACGAGCGTTTCGAGAAACGTATGTACCCGAACGGCGATCTGGGAACGGTGTTTCGCGTGCCTGTAGACACGAGACTTCTATTCCCGAGGAAAACTTGCGTGCGTACGATGTGAAAAAGAACGATTGATGAAGTATAACGACCCAGTACAGCACATAGAAGTAACGACCGGTGGCGTAGCCAGAAACGTTTTTCCGGAGAAGGGGGTCAGACTGCATACAGAAATTTCGGGAAGGGGGAGGGGGTAAGGTGCATCCCCCCCCCCCTTTTGGCTGCGCCACTGGCCTATGGATAGAGCTGCCTGTAGTAGTGGCCTCCGGGGTAACTCTGACTACCTCGCCTTCCTTAAAGAGCACCTAACGCTTGGCACGTGAGAGCTTTTGCATTCCACCCTTAGGAGAATGCGGCCACCGCTGTTGGCAGTAAAACCCGCTGTAGCCAGCGATCCACCGTTGCAGGTTCCCTTAGGAAGGGTTAATTCAGAGAAGGCTTGTCTTTACGTGAGCGGTGTCGGAAAGGGGAAAGTGCATTTATAAGAGACTTTCTGATATCCGCGGTGAGAAAGGACTTCCGTCCAGCCGTACGTATAGCTCGTCTGTGCACGATGATGTCACGCGGAGTTGGTTTTGTGTTGACGTGGTTATAGATAGGTGGCGACCGATGGCGCACGTCGTTTGGTTACAGAAAGCCGTAGTTCGTCCTGAGTGATACCAGATCCACACATGCTGGCGCGCGAAACGTGATCATTTTATTGCTGATTATTTAGTGCACAAAACGTGCTCTGTACTGCAAGCACAAATTCTCTGGATAGCGCACGTAACCTTCCAAAATCTATAGGGCGTGGTCTCTGCACGCATAGTAAAAAGCTTAGGCGCAGTTTTTCTGACTTCGCGGTGACGACTATAATAAGTTAACGGTAAGGCTTGTTGCACGAGCGCGGTCTTTATACGGTCGTCTGTATACATACGGCATTATCAATGTTTGCTGTTGAAGTGACATAAAGTAACCAATTAAAAGCACACACTTTGCTTGGGCTGAACGAACTGATGCACAAGGTCAAAGTAAGTCGGCTGCGCCGTTGCATCGGACATTCAAACAGCACCACACACTGCGAACACACTGTTCTCTATAGGCCATGAATGTTACAACTCAGCCATAGACGGACGAGCAATCTGTGCTGACACTGCAAGAGATAGAAAGAAGGCATGTCTTATAGAGGAGCTCAGTGGGATTGGTGCAGACACCGTAGCTCCGCACGAACCAGGCACACAGCAAATACAATCTGAAGGAGCGTTCGCACGCAAGCGACCCGGCTGTATAGTACGTGGCCCTCGTTGCGTCATTTTCGCTACCGTGGGAGCGCAACTCCTTACTGCATTTGTAGCGCCAGGCTTTCATCGGTTTGAAGGGTGCGCGCACTTAGTTGCTCGTGGAGGGGGATGCGTCTCAACCCATTTCCCCTGGGCTCCGGAAAGTAGAGACGCGAAGTGACGCCATGGATGTCTGTCGAAATCCGCTAAAGAGGAAATCGGCCTCTGTACAAGGAGAGGGGGGATGGTGTAACGTGACCTGCGTGTGTTCGCTTTCAGAGTGAAAGCCGATCGGAAAGAGCATGAACTGCCGGCATCGTTGTCTGGCGGCCAGACACCTCTGACAAACCTTTACTATACCGCGCCTGATATTCACCGCTAAACAGTAAAAGAAACCTGGCAACTGCAGTGAAAAACCTACGTCCTCGCTAGCGCAATCGTGCGAGTTCCGAGTTGTAGGTCTACTTTGCTATGCGAAGCAGACTTCCTTTCAGGTGTCATTGGAAAAATATAAAAGTTAGGCTGTTCGGGGAAAACTTTCCCTTTAGCTTGGTAGTTGCGGAGGAGATCCCTCAGAAAGTATTTACTTTGAGACCTCCTCTACCGAAAAAAATTTTGTTTTTCTCGCGTATGCTAATTGTAACTACAGTCTTTGTCATCTCTCTAAGCTCCTGTATACCGTCTCTGTACTTCTCGTTCACACTGACAGTGAGTAGAACGATGTTGAGGGAGAGAGAAATTTGAAGAAACGTTGATCGGTTGGCTTGACGGATCAAGTTCTCGGCTGCCAGTGAGCATCGAATGACATTTACATTATCGCATTTATAACATTATGCTTCGACCGCGACAAGTAACCACCATATCACCGCTGGCTTCTTGTCCATTCCGCATTACTTTGCGAGCACAGTTTATTTGAGCAAAAAGCATGCAAGCAAAAACAAGATGGTGACCTTCACTGTGGGCCGCTTTCGCATTGAACGAGTTCAAAGCCGAAGGAATCGCTGAGTAGTAAGTGGTTCGTATGGAAAAGGAAAGGTTGACGCTGAAGTCTGCTTTCGTCTGCACCCGATTCTTTCTTTCTTTCTTTCTTTCTTTCTTTCTTTCTTTCTTTCTTTCTTTCTTTCTTTCTTTCTTTCTTTCTTTCTTTCTTTCTTTCTTTCTTTCAAGGCGGAGGAGAAACATGGATGGTGGACGGAGAGCAGTACAGTTAGTTAGCTTGGAGGAATGGTTATGAGCGGGAAAGTACGGTTGTTTTTCCCGCTCCTAGAAAGCAATTCCATTTTCGAGGTTTCCCCCCTTAAGCACATTAGCCCAAAGCACGGAATGCGGAGAGCCAAGTGCTCTGAGACGTCCGCGTGTCGCCTCGCTGGTGAAGCGGACGGCGACAGGAGAGGACACGGCGCCGTACCGCGAGCCTCGAGGCCGCTCTTCTCGAGGTTTCTCCTTCCGCCTCAACCGGCGAGCGGCCGGGCGGCCGCAGAGAGTTTCCTAAAAAAAAATCCTAATACAGCGAACTCTGGCGATATAGTGTCTATAAGAGCTTTGCAAGCGTGTTTATAGTTCAGCCAATGGGAATGATGTTTATTTTAGTACATGTTCTTAGCCTTAACTTCAATATATGACTTCAAACGGCGCTCTGACTTCGCGAGTTTTTCGTTTTCGACAAAATATTCGCGTTATAAGGTGCAACAATTCGCAGTGATTATTCGCGTGCGCGGATTCTTATTATCGTCTTCCGCACTTCGAAAAGTAGGTCAGTGCAGGCAGATAAGGCGGGGTATAAACAAAGCCGCAAGCGCATGCGCAGTACCATGGCCCCAAGCTCTAGGGGTCCCCAACGCTTGCGTCCCCCTAATCTAAACATCTCTAATGATTAGACAAATCCATGTATGCTAACCATCATTTCCAAGGCAGCTGAATAGTCTCTGCGCCTTGTGATTCTCGTAAGGAATTCGATAGGCCGGCCGCGGCCCTGACTGCGCTCAGCGTGAGACGTATTGAGACGACGACGCGGACCGCTTGACTGGCGAGTGCGGCGCACGACGTGCTCGCGATGTGGTCGCCTCGCGGTCGGTCGCTCGCCGGGCGTTCGGTCTTGACCCAGATCCCTGGAGCGGCACGCGCGCGCCGACTGCATGCAGTGTCACTTGTCGGGGCCCGGCACGATCTCGTGCAGTGCGCGTGTCGCGACCGCGTTTGCGTCCAAGGAGGCGCGTACTTGGTTTGCGCTAGCCCAAGGGCGCGCTCGTGGCGGCGACGTCCGGTGTGACCATGTGCTGCGTGTCCCTATATATGAGGTGGCCGCGACTGCGTCGGTGCGCCACGCCCGTCCGCTTATACAGGGTGTTTCATTCTAGCTGCACCAAATTTTTAAAAATTGCCCGTGGCACATAGCACAATTATAATTCTTGATCTAAACTACTCGATGAGGCGGTCATTACTTGCACGAGGAATCAAAATGCCTAATTGAATAATTAACATAATTACGTTTATTTATTTATTTATTTATTTATTTATTTATTTATTTATTTATTTATTTATTTATTTATTTATTTATTTATTTACCCTCTGGGCCGAAGCATTACAGAAGGGAGTGGGTAGAGAACAAACATAGTGCACAATAATATGACAAGGCATGGTAACACCTAATTATACAACGTTAGCTAAGACAGATTTAAATCGGGTGTTATCATTAATGGAAACAATGTCGGGAGGAAGGCGATTCCAATCTTGTGAAGTTCGAGGTAAAAAAGAGAAAAGAAAGGTTTTAGTATGACAATGGCTCGATACCAACCTTAAAGCGATGCTCAACACGGTCAGATATATAATGTGGCTGAAGAATGAATTCGTCACGGAGGGATCGGTTGATAGTAAAGCCGATGAAAAAAGTTCAAGCGAAAATTTTTTCGGCGGGATGCTAGATATGGAAGAGAGATATTAGATTTCATAGAAGTTATACTGGCAGTGCGGTTATAACAGGAACAGATGAAGCGAGTGGAGCGATTCTGTACCATTTCAAGTGACGCAACCAAATTGTTAGTGCTTGGATCCCAGACTGGAGTGGCGTATTCTAATTTAGATCGAATGAGTGTTTTATATAACAAGAGCTTTAAAGATGAGGGGGCTGCTGAAAAATTACGGCGCAAGTAACCTAACATGCGATTAGCGTTGTTAATTATCTTCTCAATATGCAAAGACCAACTTAGATTAGATGTGATATGAACGCCTAAATATTTATAGGATGAAACCGCGGCTAAGGGAGAGTTGTTTAGGGAATATGGAAAAGGACTATTAGATGCACGAGAGACACGCATCACTTTGCACTTGTTAATATTTAATTCCATTAGCCAAGTATTGCACCAGTAAGATATTGAATTTAGATCTGACTGAAGGATGTTAGCATCGTTATCAGTAACTGTTTCGCGGAAATTTATGCAGTCGTCCGCAAAAAAGATGAATATTAGAAGAAACTAAAGAAGGAAGGTCGTTAATGAAAATGAGAAAAAGAAGGGGGCCTAGTACGGATCCTTGTGGGACTCCAGATTGAAAAGGACATTGGTTAGAGGAAATATCATTGGGTATACAACAAATTGGGAACGATTTGAAAGGAAATCTTTGATCCACAAAAAGAGACTACTATCAATATTAAGTTGATTAAGTTTATGAAAAAGAAGTATGTGGGAGACCTTGTCGAATGCTTTAGAAAAATCTAAGTAAATACAGTCAGCTAATGAAGAACGATCAAGAATGCGGTGTAGTTTATGAGTAAATGATATGAGCTGTGTTTCACATGAAAATGATTTCCGGAAGCCATGTTGAGCTGGTGAGAAAAAGGAGTTAGATTCAAGAAAGGCGACAAGGTTCGAGTATATAATGTGTTCTAAGAGTTTGCAACATGTGCTAGTAATGGCAATGGGCCGATAATTAAATGGTGAACTTTTATTGCCCGATTTGAAGATTGGAATCACCTTCCCAATTTTCCATTGGGTTGGAAGAGTTGATGTGTCAAGTGATTGCTGAAAAATTTTTGTTAGTATGATTGAACTGTAGACACAAGTATTTTTCAGAAATTTGCAATCAATAGAATCATAACCAGGGGAGGAATGGTGCTCTAAGTTATTGATGAGTTTCTTAATTCCAGCTGTGTCAACAATAATGGTAGGCATGAATGGGTAACTGTAATGAAAAATGTCTGGAAGATTAGTACTTGTAACTGCAGAGAAATTGCTCGAGAAGGTGTCATTTAGAATAGTAGCACATTGGTTAGGTGGAACGGGGTTGCCAGCTGGTGTCAACCAAGGCAATGGAGTTATCAAGACAGGGGTTAATCATACGCCAAAATTTTCGAACATTAGATTTCAGAAGTTGGGGTAAGGTATTCGACATAAAATTATCTTTAGCTTCCTTTAAATCTGCAATGTACGTATCAGATGCAGAGCTATAGGCCGTTCAGCGTGAGGTAGAGGATGATAATTTGGCCAAGCGATACAGACGTTCTTTTTTTTTTATTAGAAAACCGTTTTATATGGGTGTTATACCATGGGGTTCGAGGATTAGACGTTATAATACGAACAGAGATGTATTTTTCAATTAATTTGTTTACTTTAGTTGAAAAGATGTCCCAGTTATGTTGAACAAAACGTTCATCAAAGTTAGTCAGAAATGTGTTAGTGAAATCAGCTAATTCATTGTTGATTGCCTCTAAATTAGCTCTAGCATAGTCGCCAATTGTCTTGCGTATTTTACTGGTTTTTGGAACTTGCGCATCAATAAAAAAGGAGAGTAACGAGTAGTCACTTATACCTGGTAAATAGGAAATGTTAGAAACAAGGTCAGGTCTAGTTGTAAGGATTAGACCAAGGTGTTGGCCGAGACAGTTGTGATTCTAGTAGCTTGAGTGGTTAACTGCGATAATGAAAACGTAGAGCATAGTTCTAAAAAATCGTGAGCTTGAGAGGAAAATGGCGACATAACAGCTGGTTCTGTGTTCCACATTAAGTTAGGAAAGTTAAAGTCACCGAATAAAAATATGGGGGATAAAGGAAAACGTGAGACAGTATCATTAATACTGTCATGAAGTTCCGGCACAAAAGAATTAGTGTATGTGGGAGGACGGTAACAAATGCCAATGACTATATTTTGATGGCCAATTATTAAAGACACCCAGATGATTTCTAGGTTAGTGTTGACGTCAGTGCGCGATGATGAAAAATCTTTAGAGACAGCGACGGAGCACACCGCCACCTCGGCAAGCATCTCTGTCACAACGATAAATACAGACGCGGTATGCATCTTGGAAGATTTCCACATCTTGAACGTTATCATGAAGCCACGTCTCGGTCAGTGAGATATGAGCAGAAAATGTGTCTATTGCGGATGATAAGCAGTTATATTTGTTTAATACGCTTCTTACATTGGTAAAAAAAGACGGACACATGAGGACAGCTAGAGTGCCCATTACCCCTCGCGCTTTCCTAGCTTGAAGTGCCGGGGTTATGTGCAGCAATGGCAGGCCCTACGCGTAGCTCGATTTCTTCGACCTTATCGGAGGCAGGATTGTACATGCAGCATTTTTTTTGTTTAAAAATAGTTTGTTGTAACGCAGTTGGGACGAAGATGATTGCGGTTAGCTACGAGAAAATTCCATTAGATTCTTTCGAGCAACGTTAATTAACCTTCCTGGGTAATTATTTTACGGCACATCTTTCATTCTACGAATTGCAGCCGCTGAGTTCGCAAGGCATATCCACTTGGAACGAACTTTCAGGACTGAAGCAGTTTCGAGATATTAATTTTCAAAGTGTCCGGCGAAATGGATGGGCGTTCCAGTTCACTTTTTGAGGAAAATGCTGTTTCATGCATTGAAGCACAAAATTAACTGGAACGCCCATGCATTTCGCCGGACACTGAAAATTAATATCTCGAAACTGGTTCAATCCGCTGGTAGTCCTGCGTTCGAATCCTGCCGTTGGGCAATTTTAATAATGTTTATTTGCATGGTTATTTATAACGCAGTATACTTTCTTAAAAATTATCACTTTGCAAAGTCACGAAGCCGTTTAAAGCCCGAAGGACGAAGTTTAGGCAAATCCACGTACTACCCCTAATTCTCATGCTGCTGAACCGCCCTGCTCGCAGATAACGTAGACACTATAGCGCAACAGTTCCCTCTAGTGATTGTATGAAACTCTACGCTGCTGAGCCCGAAGGGCGCGGGATCGAATCCCGACCGCGGTGGCCGTATTTCGATGGGGGCGAAATGCAAAAGAACGCCTGTGTACCGTGCACTGGGTGCGCGTTAAAGAACCCTATGGGTGATGAAAGTTAATCAGGAACCCCCCTCACAACGGCTTGCCTCATAATCATATGTCGTGGTTTCGACTCGTAAAACTCCAGAATGTAATTGTGTTAACGTCGTGCGTCCGTTTTCTGTAGCACTCGTAAATGTGTCAGCGCCCGAGAGTTTCCTTATCATCGGATATTTTCGTTCACAATATTTCGGACGGACCGAGGCAGACGAGCGACCGTGAACTCTCGGCACACTGACGCGCGGTGGCAAAAGGCCCATAGCGTGTCATTTGTGGCCGCCTTTTACGCGATACAAATTGTCCCCGCGCGCAACCGGCCGGCCCGAAAACAGAAGCAAGAGACTATACGCACAGGCGGGCGGGTTCGCGATAGGTCCGCTGAAATCGCGATATCGGCGATCGACCTTATATATGGAGGGCATCTGGGGCGCTCTTTGTCGTCAACACCCTCATCTATATTTACTGTATCCTTCGTTTCGCTCCTACGCGCGATTCGCCGGCGCTAGCTGCGCTAGCAATGGAGATGTGTAGTGTTGGAAGAGAGAGAGGTAAGAGATCACGTAATAAGGCTGTCCCAGCGCGTAACCGCGATCTGCGGTGCGATACGCGACGCGAGAGCGGGAAAACGGCTCTGCTCGGGGCAGTTGCATGTATAGAGTACGTGCTCTGGGCACTTCGGGCGCGTGGCCCAGAAAGAAAACGAAGCGATGGCGTCGCGTGGGTGAACGAGCGAAAAAGAAAAAGAAAAAGAATGCGATTCTAAAGGAGAAAACGAAAGAAAACAACAGGAAGCGAAAATCGGGGCTGTTATTTATTGATGACCGCGTTGGTTTGGTCGTGTTCAGAATACGCAACCCATATACCGGACGCGTGCGTATATATATATATATATATATATATATATATATATATATATACACACTCGTTGCCCGCTTGCACCCTATAGCGCAGCGGGAGAAAGAATAAAGCGGTCTGTCGCGGACAGGGAGGAAAAAAGAAAAAGTGCGAAAGGTATTGCGAGATTCCGGACTACAGATCTGGGTCCCCAGTGATATCTGCTACATATATATATACGCGGCCCTCCAGTCATATCTGGTGTAAATAGATGTTCGCACGGGACTAGAACGTAAAGTGCAACCGTTATTTGCTTTCTCACGGCTTCTGACAGAACGAGGCTAATAGATGAGCTGCCATGTGTTGAGCACTGTATGCATGGTCACGTCTTGTTTCGGGTTGAATTACTGTAAAACTCTCCTTCGCGGCCCCTTAATTTTCGCGATACCGCAAGCGCGGCAATTTTTTTCTTCTACTATATTACGCAGGCGACTCAAACCAAAAAGAAGAAATAAACGCCGAGGTTTTAGTATACAGCCTCGAACGCACACAATCTTTTGCCCGTCTTGCGTAATATCTGGGCATTGAAGTTACAAGGTTCTGCAGTATACGTATATATGCCTAATCAAGTATATATTGCTCCCTGTGAATATGCCTCTTGTTGATTTCTATTGAAATTAACTTTTGAAGGGACCAGCAGATCAAGATCAGGGAAAACCGTAATTCTATTTCTTATATCGCGTTGCATGTTACGTGGGGGAAAATATCGCCTGTAGCGTCTCTGGAGAGGCCTCTTCCATGCCGTAAAGTTAATTACGGCTTGATGATGATAACGATGACGAAGTCATGCGGCTTCTCGGCAGCGCAATGTCTATTGATGCGATGCCATGACGCTCGAGTACCCAACTCCCGAAAATTTATTTCCGAAAAAAATATCATCTGCGATTATTTAAATTTTCCATTAAAGTCTTGAAAATTCGTTTCCGCCTATAAGGGAATAATACATACATTTCTTGGTCAATATCCCATATTGGGTATGAGCCATACTTCTGCCTGAAGAACAACAACAACAGCAACAGCAACTACATTAACAACAACCCATAGTGGAGTTTCCCCCATACACCCGCCGCGGTTGCTCGGTGGCTATGGTGTTGGGCTGCTGAGCACGAGGTCGCGGGATCGAATCCCGGCCACGGCGCGGTCGCATTTCGATGGAGGCGAAATGCGAAAACACCCGTGTACTTAGATTTAGGTGCACGTTAAAGAACATCAGGTGGTCCGAATTATTCCGGAGTGCCCCACCACGGCGTGCCTCATAATCAGATCGTGGTTCTGGCACGTAAAAAACCCATAATCTAATCTCTCATTCCCCATAATTAATCTTTCTCTTGACCGGCAGGATGCTTTTACGCTCGATTTGTTTGCCGCGTATATTTGCGGGAGTCGCAATAACGCGCTGATGCAAGATATCGCTGCTCGCATATGGATGGCGCGCTTCCACGTCACCGAATAGCGTTCATTGTTTTCGATGGAAAGCTCCCCGCGTGCGGCCGACCGTGCCAATATTTTAATCTCGCTCACACCCTGCGATATTGTGCCGTTGATGCCGTGAGTGAGGCTCGTGTGTTATATATGTGTGCTCGTTGCGGAAGCACCATTGCGTACCTCACGTATATCTCCTCGTGATAACAATAGCGCGCGCTATGGTGTTATCGCTTCTCTATGGAGCGCGCGACCTTAACCCTTTAAGGACGAGACATGCAGATACCCGGAAAACACATCAAGAATAAGCGTAATCAACAAAAGAAAAAAAATGGGAAAATTTTTTCAGCAGTAGGGGGAAAACCCCAGGCAGCAAACTGGAAGTGGGCTTCACCCCAAGCCACTAAGGCTTCGTTTTCAATTTGTATAGACAGCTCTCGTCATATGTGAACCGTAGATGTACATTTCATTTGGCTTACATCACATGTATGACACCACTGCAGCTGGATATCTTGCATCGGCCTGTCTCCTCTGACTTTGCTGTTGTTGTTGCTGCTGCTGACTTTGCTTTCAAGAGACAGTGAGTCGCGTGCCAAACTTATTCCTCGTCCTGTGTTCCTGCTCTAAAAGTGACGCCTGCTGCCTGTCATTCAGTGTTGGCCGAAGACATTTAGCCTGAAACTTCGTACACAATACTGAAACTCGGCAAAAAAAAAAATGTTTTCTGGTATGCTGCCTGTAGGCAAAACTTGTCAACAAAGGGTTAACCTTCGGCGCGCGATCTGTACCCGACTGCCTCACACGTCTCTTACGCGAACGAAATTCTCGCGGCGCATGCATTAAGCGTTAGCTGTTTGCAGTTCCCCGCAGATAAACCGTGAATGTAGTAATTGCCCTAATCTGTGCCGCAATGCGTGGTCACTGTGCGTTTGCTGTGGATCCAGAGATAGCAGTGTTTCTGATTTGACGGACTATTTCCTCGAGTAAGGAGGCGCTAAGCATTGCATGGTTGCCATTGTTCACGAATGCTTATACTTGACCACAATCTCTTCCTCACCTTCTTTCGAATGCATGTGATTCTTGTTGAAAAGAATATGATTAATTGGCTTAACAAAAAATGGAGGACAGCTCTACGTCGCCATAGTCACTGCGTTTCAACAGCATTCCTTGGTGGCTCCTGCTATAAAGGTTTGTTCTAAACAGACCCTTCCACACTGTATAGTGCTGTCGAGTAGACGCGTAAGGGCCTGACTGCAACGTTAGAGCTCGAGATTTGTCGATGAGCGTTACTGAAGAATAACGGCTAGCTCCTTCACGAGCGGCAGTGTTGTCCACATGGCTGTATAGCGCGTGTATAATAACGCGCCAGACAGCGCCACTTGTCTTCATAGACAGTGGCATCATTCCGGCATGTCGGGGCGATCGGTTATCGCAGGACGAGCCTTTGATACGACCCGATGCGATCGTAGACAACGTCCACACATCTTGATATCTCTGAAATATATATCAGCCGAATTGCGGCCAGATAACGTGTCTGGACAATTACGTGCTTTGCCCCAAAATGTCGATTAGAGAGACACCGGGGGCACGTGGCTATACTCTAAGTCAAGACACTGTCGAATTCCGCCTTTTGCGGGTATTTCGAGCCAATCAGAGATACGCGCCGTAGCAGCCCTGTAATCCATGCAGAGCTGGCAAAATACAGTAGAGAGAGAGAGAGAGGAAAGGGGAAAGGCGGTTAATCAGACGGGAAAATGCGGTTGGCTACCCTACGCTGGGAAGAGAGTGAAAGGGGGGGGGGGGGTAAAGAGACAGGAAAGTAGGGCTGGAGACAGAGCTGGCAAGATGGTGAATTCGGTAATAGGGTGGAACTTAACAATGCAGCAACCTCCGGGTGACTCGATACTCGGTACACGGAGGGATCTAGAGACGTGGTCGACGTGGTGTCGACGCGTGCTTCGGCCGGTAACCGAGCAGGAAGTGCAGGAAAGCGCTTCGAGACAAGGACCGTTTCTTGAATACTATATACTACGGCGCGTAAAAGATACGCAGACCGCACGCGTGGTTGTTGGCGCTGCGTGTTTTGCTGCTGCTGCTCGCTATTCGTCGGTCACGTACACACTTTGCGCACGCGCCCGTGGCGTGGTATTTCAGTGTCGTTTTTCTTTCGCGCCTTCCAACCGCCTCCCCCCTCCTCCACTCTCCCCCCCTCCTCACACACACACACACACACACTACTTCAGAAACACTCTTGCCACAAGAGGAGGAAGCGGAGGAGAGATGAGCGTTGCGAGAGACGGCGAGCCACCGCGCCGAAGTTGAAAAGAAGAGCGGCGCGAAGAAGTGACACACGTTTCGGCTCGCGCCGCCTTCGTTCGGCCGCGTCCGCA
Organism: Dermacentor silvarum; assembly: GCF_013339745.2. Lineage (NCBI taxonomy): Eukaryota > Metazoa > Arthropoda > Arachnida > Ixodida > Ixodidae > Dermacentor > Dermacentor silvarum. The sequence goes on from NC_051156.1 coordinate 136,823,860, forward strand.
TTCCGTTGCGCGTTTCAAAAATAAACCGCGCTCTCCGAGGAAGGCCCGCCGTACGTCGTTGCTTGGCCAAGGTCAGAAAGGCACTTTACTGCCCCAAAGAGTGAAGAAGTACCCAGAAATAAAAGAAAGAAAAAAGGAAGAGAGAAAGAAAGAAAAGTGCTGTTGGAGTGAGGACGCACGCAAAAAAGACTGTTCTCCTAAAGCGCGTGCGTGCGAGAACGCGCGTTTTTCTGGCTATACGAGAACTGACAGAAAGAGAGAAGAAAGAAAGAAAGAAAGAAAGAAAGAAAGAAAGAAAGAAAGAAAGAAAGAAAGAAAGAAAGAAAGAAAGAACGGTTGTATAGAGAAAGAAAAGTAACGAAAATGAATGGCTTGGGAAAAGCTGCAGGGCACGCGCTCACGCTCAAAGGTGTTCGCCACCCTTCACTTGACACGGCTTCTGCCACCTCACCATTTCCAAACCCACACTCGCCAAAATTTTCTGTCCCCCCCCCTCCCCCCCTCCCTCTTCTTCCCCGCCTCTCGGCCCGCCCCCCACGTCTTGCCTGAAATAGCGGCGCTTTTTTTTTTTTTTTTCCCAGCGGAATGCGGGAATCTCGTTAAATCGTTCGACCGTTACGCGCAAAGCCCGACCCACCGCCGCCGCCCATAGTCGATCCCCGCTCTTGCGTCGGCTCCAATGGATGGCTTCGATCGCGCCGAAGTTATCCATTCGGTTATACTGTACAGTGGTGCCCGCGAGCTTCACGAAGCGTGCCGTTTCGGGCTCGGCACGCGGTCATGAAAAGAAATGTTTCGCGAACTTGGGAGAGCGGTGCGAGTGCAGCCGGCCTTCGAAAGCTAATATGTGTCACCGCTCGCGAGGCTGCAAGGGTTCCTGTGGGTTATTCGAATTGCTGTATAGCCGCCAGAACGCCCGAAAAATTGGGGCTCAGCGTTAAAATGCCACGAGTTCTTTCTTCTCCGAAGGCGCCGCGGCCCAGACGGCAGAAATCGCATGACTGCCCGATTGCCCTGCAAGAAGTTTTGCAGTGCCTTCCTGATGCGTTCAGCCTAAAGCTGTCGGGTCGAGTTTATTATAAAATGAGCTAATTCGTTTGTTCGCCGCCCGTGCGAATACCGCAAAGCTGGCGCGCATTCGAACAGGCAGCGCGATGAAGTTGGGTTGCTATAAGGGAGACGCCATTCGGGACCGTATACTTCGGAGAGCATAGACGGACGATTTTAAAGATACACCAAGAAGAAATATAATTTAAGCTGTATTAGAAAATTACCCTTCCGTAAATATAAAAAAAAAAGACAAAGTCAGCACTTTTACCGTGAGAAATAAACTTGGCAAGCCACGAAAGACGCCAAATACGACAGAGCGGTGGCGACGCCGGCTTGAAGTTGCCGCACCAGCTCGTTGTGACGTCATGAAATCTGACGGCGCCTGCTCCGGTGTAGTTAATTTGTTATCGCTAAAGGTGGGCCCATATCATGTTCTAAAGGAGCCAGTCTGAACGTAGCAACTTTCAATTACATTTACTGCGCCACATGCTGCAGCCCAACCACTTTGGAATCAATGACGTCACACTGACGTGTACCGGTGGTTGGGATATATCGGCGCGAAATTTAAAAAAAAAGAAAGAATGCAACTTTGGGCCTCCATCTTCTCTTCTGATAAACGACCTATACTACTGCGAAACTATCGCAAATTGTGTTTTGAAAGAATACTTTGTCGGGTCTAAACTGATTAGGTGTTTCTCTTTAGATGTCTCTTTAAAACGGAAAATGTGTGATTCTGCATTTTGGAATTAGAGTGCTTTGAAGTAGGGGACACAGGTGGATTGCCTATGCGTAAGGTCATCAAAAGCTCCCTTTCGATTCGGATCTGCACATGTGCGCGAGTACTGTAGATAGATAGATAGATAGATAGATAGATAGATAGATAGATAGATAGATAGATAGATAGATAGATAGATAGATAGATAGATAGATAGATAGATAGATAGATAGATAGATAGATAGATAGATAGATAGATAGATAGATAGATAGATAGATAGATAGATAGATAGATAGATAGATAGATAGATAGATAGATAGATAGATAGATAGATAGATAGATAGATAGATAGATTAACTTTAGCCGCGGGCCTCCTCATTTTTCTAAATTCGGTCCCGTAAACAGGAAAACGCAGGCACAGCTGTATGCAAACAATTAAATCTTACACAATCGGCGCTCGACAAAACAGCCTGGAAGAGAGTGCCGCTTGTTTTCGTCATGGTACTGCTTCGGTTTGTGGGCGGGCGAATAAATATTCAGCTCTCTCGACAAGCTCGTAATTACGCGCTTTCATTTGCCACATGTCGCATTTGCATAAAAGCCGCATCCTCGTCAATTGCCAAACAACGCGCGTTCTTTAGAGGGGCACTAACGAGAAAAACATGCAAATTCAGTTGTATTAGTAAATTTTACTTCTGCAATGCCAAAAATGTCATGCAGATCTAACACGCGTGTTTGAATCTACATGAATCGAAGCTTTAGTGAAGCCTTTAATTAGGTGCTATGCAACTAAATGCTTAGCTTCACACAGCCGCCCTTACCGGGAGGAGGAGGCTTGATAAGACAGAAGAAGCTGGAAGATTTATTTGTTACAAAAAGAATGAGGTGTGGTTAGCTTACCAGTACATGGATAGCATTGGTGCTCCTTTGAAGAAAAAAAAAATAACGAGAAAGAAAAAGGGAGCGGAAAAAGGCATCAAGCGCTATATAGCCTGGCACAGTCAAGTGATAGCTTGTATTAGTCACCGCAAATCAGCACGCCGAGAAGCAGGGTCGATTTATGAAAATCGAAGAGTATACGCACCTCTATTGCAGCGTGCATATTAATTACTATTGCCTCGAGGTAAGAGAACATCTCATGGGCATCATGAAGCGGCAAGCCTAAAAGCGGTCAAGAATAAAACACTCCAATGGAAGACGGCTGGCAGCGCGCCGCCTTGAAGTTCTCGTACAAGGTCTTCGCGTCTGCTAGATTAAACTATAGCGCTGTAACGGGCCCAAACACAGGGCCACATCTACAAAATTTTGAACAAATTGATGACAATTATTTCTGGCCATGCAGTGTACACTTGTGGAAAAGGAAATTTAGTTGTAAATAATTACTGCATTAAGAAATTAATTAACTATTTGTTTGCTAAACTATACATCGCTAAGACTTTACTCCAGCATATCAATAACGCAGTTATGGGTTTCGCAATAAATTTCCCGCGCTTCAATCGAATATTTTGAGGCATCAAAGTCAGTTTAGCATATATGATACATTAGACATTACAGGGCTAGATAATTTTATTTTATTTTACTTACATTTTATTTTATTTCATCGGTAGAGATCGACTACGTTGTACTCTAAAGAAGCCAAAAACTGGACATCAAGGGTTTCGGGAACATTTACTGGCGCCGCAACGATCCAAATATGAGAAAGTACTTCGAAATCCACTACGTACGTCGCATATAGCCGCATCGCGGCACTTCAAAAACTGAGAGTTTTGTCTTCATTTTCCCTTCTAATCAACTTCTGACAGCGAAATTAACAAAAACAAGGTCCCCAAAGAATACTTTATCTGTCTAAGTTAATTTTGTGTTTCTCTCTACACTTGACCTATACCTTGACCCGCGGGCGCCGGAGTGAAGAATAAACACTCTAATAGCGCGGGAGTATCTGAATTCCTCCTAACGTTGTGCGTGCTTCTTCGAGGCTATCCATAGATGACCCGCCTAATGCAGTAATGCTATATGACATATACCTTAAACAAGGGCATGCACCGAAGGTGAGAGAACCAAAAACACAACTCTGGAAGCGTATACACATATATACAACGGAACAATATGGCACCGCGAATGAATTTGGGGATGTGTCTTGAGAGAAAAGGACAAGCGATCGCCGCAACCGCATCCGTTTAATGGCCGTTCATTTCTTCTTTCTCGTTTTCCGCACCAACGCGCGCAACATTACGGTGTGCAGCCAACCGCATGGTATAGGTCTAGGTTGTGGGGAGATGTCGCTGGAAAAGATTGAGACCCGCTTGACGCGCCACGGCGGTTGTTCCGTTGCAGCCGCGTCGTTTTTCTTGGATTGGTTGCCCTTGACACGGAAGACCTGGCGCTCGACGCGCTGAACCGCCTGCATCCGGCCGTATAGGGGTCGTTAGCTTCCCCGGCCGCTCTCGATTCGGGAGCGCATCGCGCGTGTGTAACGAAGCACCCGTTGCCAGAAGAGTTTCTGCTATACAGATCCGCTGTAAACGCGACGAAGTCGGGGGCTGTGGATGGGACACACGTCTGCCGTTATTACGACGACGCAGAATGGTTGGACGAAGCAGCGTTTGGAGGCGAAACTTGTACACGACCGACCTCATCGTGCGTTTACTGATATTTAGCCTTGTCATACGACGGTAACACGCCAAGTTCGGAAAGCGATACGGTTCGCTGCCCGAACAAAAAGGGGAAGGAAATTGATCCTCATGAGAGAGGATCGATTGGCTATAAGGTCCGTGATTGTGTATTTCGCTACGCGTATCGACAAGTGCGGCAATTTCTTTCCTAAGTCGTTCGTAAGAAACATTCGCGTCTTACGAAAGAAGATATCAGGACAAGAAGCTACGGAATTAACTTTTTGGATCTGGCGCGCTGGCGATATTGCAGTGTCGGCGCAAAATTTCAAGAGAGAGACAGAAAGTTTAGATTTTTTTTTTCTACTAGATCACATTGACTAGACGCAGAAGAAGGAAAAGAAAAGCTTCATCGATGGCAGCCTAAAGTCAATTCTAAGAAATCACTCAGCAGGTTGAAGCAGAATCGGCGAGCTATTGGTGGGAAGTCTTTTATACAGCACTGGATGTTATGACTCGGAGCGCGTGACTGCTCATTGATCGGGATAGTCGATCAACATTACGCAATCTTCCTTGCGCGCTGATCTTTCGTCTGTACGAGTAGCATTTGAGGGCTACGAATGCTGTATTTTTTTTTCTTATTTACCGCAGAAGCGGTCTTTCTCGAGGTTTGCCGCAGACATCCGAATGCAACGCAAATTACGTCCATACCGGGATTTGGCCCGCTTCAGGCCGAACGGGTAGCCGTTTCTAAACATTTTGTTCCCTTCACTGATAGTGTTTTGCAGAATATCTCACATCGGTCGGCAGTAAAGTTCAAGCGTTTTCTCAGTGGCCTTCCCGATATATTCGTTCTCGATATCGAAGGAATGAACGCCTAGCCTAGCCTATGGTAGGGTGGCCCTACCTATGGTCACACGCGGGCAGCTCGTAATGTGACTGCAGCGGAATGGTGGCGCCATTTCTCACCGTCATGAATATATATATATATATATATATATATATATATATATATATATATATATATATATATACATATGGCCAGCCACCAGCGCGCGGTGACAGATGGCGCTACCTTTCCGTTGCAGGGAAATCGCGATCTTTTGAGCCAACAGGCACTTGCCATTGCTTTAGATTGGCGTTGCTGCAGGCAGCGTACGTTAGCATATATGCTCACCTCGGTCGTGGATCAACGCTCGAGCGCTTTAGATCGGTTGTATATATATTTCATGAATCCTTAACGCATCCAACTTGTTTAAGTGTCTCGTAACTGAACTTTATGCTTCAGTAGCGTTTGTGACAATATACATGCCAGCGTCAGGAGCGATAACTGCATCGACGGCAAAGAATTCAGCGGAGCTCTCTATGTTTCACCGCCAGCGAAAGCGTATGGCCGGGAAATCCAGTAGGACCTTCGAAACGAGCAAGGAACGCAGGGACCGGGCTATTGGCTCAAACCATATGCAGTTCGGCGGCCACGCGCTAATACACATTTGAATTTCATACACTTGCAAACCTATATTTGTGACTACCCGCATTGTTTCTATGGCCACTCAACGATCGCAACTTCTGCGGTAACTTACGAGTATACTCTGGTTCAGAAATCAAATAGTCCTAAATCTGTTTCTCTTCTTTATTCGAACAGGCATCGTCTTGCAAAAATTGTAGAAATGAAGGCGCGTGTTTGTTACAATGTCCCAGGTACAAGAAATATCATGCGCTGTTATGTTATCAAGTTATCATAGAGGAAGCTAACATAATGGATTAACTTTTTAAGTGAACATCTCTAACCAAAATTGAGACTTATTACAGCTAATGTTACAGGGTTAAACTTGGCTCCTTTGGGGTTTGATCAACGAATGGCGATATAAAATATGTCAGTAATATGAGAAAGGGGGCAACCTACATGGTACCCTCCTTGCCTATTATTAAGGTGCATTACTTCCCAGTGATCATATTACTCAGGAAGGGAGCGAAGTTTGCCTCAAATCAATGCGTGCAATAACTTTCAATGCTTGCTTGGAGATAGGAGAAGCGAAGCTTTCTATGTTTCACTGATTCGTCCGTGAGCGCCGAAAACGCACTGCAGGAAAGCCAACTTACACAATGGAACTATCTGCGCAATTGCGCACACAATAGAACAACGGCGCACTACATACGTATCGTAGAACACTACAGTTTCCATTCGCAGTTGTACCGATAAGAACAATGACAACTGCAACGTTACGCTACCCAGACGAACTGTATATATCTGCATTGCATTACGCGCGTCACGCAATGCATTCCCGGCCGTCACCATGGGTCGGCCGCGGGTGCAGCGCACGGCAGAAGAGGCTGCCGTACGCGAACGTAAGCGCGAGCGCGATCGTGCCCGTAAAGCCAATCCCTTGTATTGGCAGCGGCAGAGCCTCTGACCGTCTACCACAGCGATCACAAGGCATTACTGTGCAAGTGTAGAGTCGTCCGTGCAAGTGTGAGTGCATGTGTGCGTGTAATCAACGGCTGCATGATCTAAAATAAAGGCTATGCAACTTAACGAAATGTGTCTTGATTCAACTACAATCCTAAACAAGCAATCAAATCACATATGCATCGCATCGGGTCGCTCAGCATTTCTTGGGTTAGTTGCGTAATCGGTGGCTTTGGATTTCACTATTATTCAGTTTGCATGGGAGAAAGCTTCGCGTTCGACCAGCTTTCTTTAAGAAATGGGTTTTGATTTTGAATACTATATATATATATATATATATATATATATATATATATATATATATATATATATATATATATATATATATAAAGGTCGGGCCGTTCCGAAGCACGTGGCCACGCGGGCGGGAAAGCCGTCGCGTGTCAGAGCGGTATTTCCCGGGTGTTCTCTCATATCTCGTTATCGCAGTTGACGGGCGAGTGCCAAAGCTATCGCAAGATTAGGGCTGGGGTTTTCCTTCAACACTGGCTTATCAGCGAAACTGTATGTTGTCGAAGGATGATGACAGCGACAACGACGTTGTAACAAGGGCAGGGTGAAAGATGAATTAAGCGGCGTTGTCCATCGATATGGCACTGCTTGCGGTCCCCATGCTTGGCGGCGGATGCACGCGGGTGCATTTCATGCGCATTGACGCCGAACGAGTGCGACAACGTGGTTGGTTTCTTATGCATGCCTTCTTTGCGCCTACTACATGCCTGGAAGGCACTGGGGCACATGTTTACGTAAGTTTATCACCGAAAAACAAAATTAGCACGCTCAGCCGAAAGTAGCCGCCGTCGCCAAAACTTAGTCATGCACGTTTATTTCCTCGCATTCCTGGTGTATACACAACGGAAGCCGGCACAAACGACATGCCGTTTTCTTAATTCTGAAATGTCCCAGGTATCTCCTATTGCCTGAGGCATACATATACATGTGTACAACGAAGTATACAAGCAGCATATATAAAACCTGCAAGAAGAGCCGCCGCGGCATGCGATTCCGACGCCCAAGAAGATGCGCATTTATCAGTTCGGCCAGCTCAGGTCAGTTATAGACTTGTAAGGACGGCAGATGTGGTTAAGCTACATAATTAAGCCGGTCGCGATCACGCGGACAACATGCAAATTCAAACAATAGAGAAGTGAGAGTTGGAGAGAAAGATAGGTTTCGCTGTTATGTAACACCCCGAAAGGGGCCCTTAATTAAGGGTAGACTAAATGACGATGAGAGAACCAAAACGCGTTCTGGCACGGCATTTATGTCACAGCAGTGGTCAACGCAGAAGAAAACAACCGCAAGGCGAAGGGAGGGAGAACTACCGAGTTATATCTCCAACTGACGTGGACTGATTCTATCAGTCCATCATCATACGGGCGCCGTCTATCCCCGCTTTTCGACGCCGCTGTTCACAGAGGCAACAAAGGGGCTTTCGGCCCCAATCGTGGGAATCCGTGCGCCCAAAAGTCGCAAACAGTAGCCGGCGCGCTTGTGAAAGGCGGAAGTCGGCTCTGCTCTGCCAAGGAATGTCGGGGACGGCGGCCGAGGGCTAACGTTCCCGATGTGTCAGTACATACAACATACGCCCCTCTTCGTCGTTCCCTTCAGGGAGATGCCGTTTCGATGCTGTCCATCCACCCTTCGTATCGCTGCGCTGATGCCAACCGTGGTGTTTACGACGACACATATGGCGTCGTTGGCGGCGATACGCGCATAGTTCGCGGTCCCCAATAGCGACGACGAGACCCAAGGCACGCATCTCGATCGGGCGAACAGAGAAGGTCTTTGTAGAAATGAGACGACCCCTATACGCGCGCCGCCATGGCGGCCGCATGCATTCCTCGATACTAGGTCCGGAGAAGCAGCACACCACCCGTTCACCGCCAGAGAGCTCAGTTTCGATCGGAACGCATCGCGAAGGGCACTCACTCCACTTGCCTCACGGTCGGCTGACGGATGGTCGAGGCCGTGATCACGGATCTTTTGGTAGCCCGTGGCAAAGGTGAGGAAAAACCGCGCTGTGGGAGACCGCGCGACGACGAGGAAAAGAAAGCCTTCGAGAGCCTTTTTGGTGGTGGTGTGTTGTAAGGGGAAGGGGGGGGGGGGGGGGGTAGGAGGAGAAGTGACGCTTGTGTAAAGTGCCTCAGGTCTAGTTTAAGGGTCAGCCCCGCCGAGTCTCCAAGAAGGCCGTCTGTTTTTATGACTTTCCTTCTGCGGAATATGGCATGCCGATCGCGAGATGAGATACGCGCGTACTGAAGGCCTGCGCCAATTAGAGGGACGGGACCGCGTCATTCGACACGAAATATCCCCCCCCCCCCCCCCCACACACACACACACACTGGGTCGAGCTGCTTTCGACGCGCTCCCTGCTCCGTCTTTCAGAGAATTGCGACGTCTTTTTGGGTAGTTTGCAGCGGGCCAGTAATCTTTCTATTTTTGGAACGTATAGTCGCAATCTATAGATGATCATGTATACGCTGTGAACGCTAGTTTTATTGCCCATTAGCGACCGAGTTTGGCTGCTTTATGTTGTAAACCGATGCGTGTCGCGTGTAGTCTGACGTAATCATTGATGTTCGTTTAGGCACTACTCGAGGAATAGACAAGCTTCTTTTGGTGTGCTAATCTGGTGCTCGATGTGGACTTGACGTCGTCTGAACACGGTGACATCTGCTATAGTCACGATTAACGGCGCAATAGCTGCCACGCTTGTCTGTCGACGTGGACGCCGCAGGAGGACCCTCCACGAGCGTACAACGTGACCTGTCCTGGGCCACAGCTGAACAGTGTTTACGATCGTAAGCGGCCTCAGCGCGAGTAAAAAAAGCTCGGCCCTTTGTTGTTGCTTACCAGTAGAAGACGTGCCGAAGGCACAAGTTTACGTCAATCAGCTGACTTCCTGCAAGCGTGAAAAAAATACACCGCGGGCCCATTACGGCCTTCCGCGCTGCTCGGCGTCGCTCCGGCCGAGCTGCCAAGAAAAACCGGGCGCACCGATCAAGAAACAGAAACCAGCCAACGCCTCACTGCTGCTGCTGCTAGTTTAGGGCTTTCGTGTTTTCTTCCGACCCCCCCGGCGAGAACTCGTGTGTAGGGTCGGAGGAGGGAGTTTTGCAAGAAGTCACCCGTTTGTCTGCCGCCTACCCTCGCTCCTCGCACCGGTGCCGATGCTCCGTTCACGCACCTGGTCGAGGGCGAGAGCGCCCCCCTGCCCCCCCCCCCCTCCCCTCGGCGGCGTCTGCAAAAAAAGAGGGGGAGAAGGGGGGCAGGGCAGCAGCAGACCCCCACAACAACCGCACCAAATGTCGGTTGGCCGACCCCATTTCACGGGAGCGACCTTGTCTCTTGCTTCCTCTCCGAGTCGTCGGCCCAACCAGCGGCGAGCATTCGCTAAAACACTCCGCCGCCATTCTCAGGAGGGGCCGCCGTGTTCCCTGGCCCAGCGCCGATGCGTTGCCACGCCGCTGCTACTGTTTTTCAACGCGGTTCCCCAGGCGCCGTCACTACTGGATTACTGGGATATGGCTGCAGCAGCGTCGCGACGCTGACTCGACCGACTGGCCGTCGCCGGTGTCCACGCGTTTTCGTCGGGAGTGCTTTGCGTGTGCGGGATTAACGACCGCCGTCAGCCACTTATTGGATTGGGAAACAACTTTGCGCCGTTTGGAGCACCGCTGCATCGTCGTCTCCCGTCGGCCCCGGTGTCGCTTTTACTCCGTTCTCCGCGTTTTATACGTGCTCGACCCGAGCGGTCGTCGGCATCGGCTCGTTCGTGCTCCACTTCCGCACGAGTATCTGCTGGTGCTGCTGCGACGACGGCGAGAAACATCTCCTCCGGTGATTCTTGTTGACGCAGCGCTGGTGTGTGAGCGAGTGCGTGTTCATTTGTTTGTTCCGTTGTCACGTGGTGCCATTACTGCAATCTGCTTTGGGTTCGGATTGGTTCCTGCAACAGCTGTAGACCGGCGTCAAGCCAACGGCAAGCCGTTCAGTAGCCTCGTCGGCTGTTCAGCGGAGCGCGCTACCGGAAACTGTGGTCGTCCGCCGCTTTGCGCCTGTCTGTGTACTGTGTTCCTGCGTCGCCGGCCGGAGTGATCGGACGCGTCCGTGGGTCGTCGTCGTAGCCTGGTCAGAGAGTGCGTCGGCCCGCGCAACGTTCAATCTTGGCTGTGAGTCAGTTCCTTGTGCGAGGCGTCGCCGTGGTGTAGCGTTCGAGAAAACAGGTTCGTGGGTCATTGCTTTGGAGAGCGCGCTCTCGTGTGTCTGAGCGCACGCGCGTGTATGGCGTAACGCTTGCCGCTGCCGCCGCGGTTTGTCCTGTAAGACCGTTGACCCGTGTCTCGGTCGCTTTGCTTTCTTCCATTTTTTGGGGGGGTCTCTTTTTGTCGGTGCGCGCGCGCGCGTGTTTGTGTATCGTGGTGCGTGTAGTAAGGCGCACTGGTGGCGTAGGTTCGACTGTAGTGATCGCGTCGTCGTAACATTGACTTTCACGGCCGAGCTTGTTGTTTATGTTTCGGTGCCGTTATCTCGCTACCGTTCGCTTGCGTGTCTGACGAAGCGCGCCGACTGTATTTAGCTTCGCTGCTCCGCGGAAGCGTGTATCGTCAACATAATTGTCCCGAGTGTCGATCTAACGATTGTGTTGCGTGTTTTGTTATTGCTGACGCACAAAAGGGGTCGCATCCCAAAGCGGATTCCGTGTGCTTGTTTGGTATTCTGGGCCGCGACAGCTGCGGAGCATGTATAGTTTGTCGCGGCGCTGGTATAATTAATCATGCGTGTATCTAGAACGATCGCGTCGGAGCACCCTTGTTCGAAAGCGGCGTTTATTTTTCGGGGCAGCCGTCTGGAATAAAAACTGCTCGTGTGCCGTGGTCGCGATAAATCGAGAACACTTCATCACGCCGGCTTCGCAGTAGCACTTTTAGTGGTTCTACGAAGTCGTCGTCTTTACAGGGGTGGCGTTGTCGGGACGTGTTCTCGCGTATGCTGCACCCTTTCTCAACACTGCACCGTCGTTTGCCACTAGGAAACGGGTGTGTTACATTCATAGTCTTACGTGGACGGAGTTAAAGCAACCATTAATTGTTCTGCCAGATAGGTCGTTATTGTTTTGCCTTGTTTGCTCTTCATAGCATGATTATGGAGTGTGATGACGAGAGACTGCCTTCCAGATGTTGTGACTCAGGTCATCAACAATTTAGGTGGAATATACAATGCACTTCTCTCGCAGTATATTCTCGTTTTTGCTTGTGTGTTACATAGTGGACATTGTGAGCAACTGTTTGAGGGATGTATAAACTACCCCAATAATTAAAGAGGCTAAGTAGATTCAGCCAGTCAGCATATTTTGTGTGCATATTAACTACAAGAATTCAAAAATACCAAGGAATTTTCGATGACATGCCACAGCTGTGGCATATCTGGCATTCACGAAAATCAAGGTGTTTGTGTCAGTATGTCCAACGTCGGCATAGTGCACTCTTTGTAAACTTTTATTGATCATTTGCTATTCGTAAGAAAAGCTTCTTCAGTCGAGATATTCGGAATACCAGCAACGTAGGAATTCCAAAAGCACCTGGAGATTTATTGTGAAAGGTCACTCTTTGGTCCTGTGTCGATGTAGTCCTTGTGCACAGTTCACATAATTCATGTACGCCTGCTTCAAGTTAATATATTGCCTGCTCAAGCTCTTGACAGATTGATTTTAGATAAGTTGGGTTAATTGAACACTATCTCCAAGCAAGCATTGAAATTTATTGCACGCATTGATTTGAGGCAAACTTCGCTCCCTTCCTGAGTAATATGATCACTGGGAAGTAATGCAGCTTAATAATAGGCAAGGAGGGTACCATGTAGGTTGCCCCCTTTCTCATATTATTGACATATTTTATATCGCCATTCATTGTTCAAACCCCAAAGGAGCCAAGTTTAACCCTGTAACATTAGCTGTAATAAGTCTCAATTTTGGTTAGAGATGTTCACTTAAAAAGTTAATCCATTATGTTAGCTTCCTCTATGATAACTTGATAACATAACAGCGCATGATATTTTTTCCTGCAATATCTGTACTACAAGCAGTAAAGAGTGCAATACACCAGGAAGCTCAAACTCTGAAAAGGCTTCCCCGAGTTGCTCACCAGAGTGCTATTTATGCCCTGTTTACAAACTTTGACGTGTCAGCGTGATCTGTAATTGCTGCGCTCATTTGTCTTGCACTCTCTGCCCTCCTGTGTGCAGCCAAAGATGGCGCCGACCTGCGCGGATCAGTCAGCCGTGCCAACAGCACGAGCAGTTTGAGCGGCGGGTCCTGGAAGACTCCGGCGTCTCGAACCAACAGCAATGCCGGTCTCAAGGAGGACAAAAAGGAGCGCAAGATCTCTGGGGTGAGTGCCTATTTCTGAAACACCGAAGGGGGCAGGTAAGGGGGAGTGTTTTTCAAGCCAGACGGAAATATGATGTCCGATACCAGTCTCTGTGCTTCAACACCCACAGCAGGAAGGTTTTGCTGTTTGCTTTTGCATATATACCAATCCAGCTCTGTAAAGAGCTGGATTGGTATATATTGTGCAATGTGGAGCCAACATTGTGCCAACATTGTGCAATGTGAAGCCAGTGTGGCCCATCATTGGACTTAGGTGGGCCACACTTCCTGTGCTGCTAACATAGTCTGCCTCAGGAGGGACCAGATGAATTTGGGCCAATTAGTGGACAGTGTACTTAAAACAAGCTCTCGTAAGCCAACTTGGCTTGTTAAAAAAAGTGAGGCTATCATTGGCCATGCTTGCTGTGCTGCTAACGTAGTCGCCTAGGGGGTGCAGATGAATTTGGCCCAATTAGTGGTCAGTCTACTTAGTACGAGTCCAAGTAATCCGACTTGGCTTGTTGAAAAATAGTCTATGATTAGTCAGAAAAATGTTTCAGGGCCCCTTTAAACACTAACATTGATTGGTCTTGGGTTACTCTTATTTCTTGATTCTAAATCTAAATTGGTGCTCAAGACCCTGCAACCTGGCACTTTAATGATGCAAAAGGGTCCGTAATTATGAGAATATAGATGAAGTTGTGCTTTCCTTTATTGCAAAAATAAAAAAAAAATGTTTTAATGTCGCTAAGCTCAAAACACTGTGATCAGTGACTGAAATTTAAAACAACTTGGCAATGGCAGCGAGCTCAAATTCACTTGTATTAAGGTATGTCGCCACCTTCTTGGAAATGTTTTTATATTATTGCGATAGCAATTATATGGACACTCAAAGAGGATTTCTGCCGTCACTGTGAGGTTCTGTATGACGTCAACAGCGATGAAATTGTCGCCGCGCGCTGGACGCTGTATGTGCGAGTGAAAGGGCGCGAGGGACGGCAACTTTCACGGGGAGCAAACGCACGGCGGAGAACAAACGTGCGTTCTACGCCGTGCTCCCTGAAGGGCTGCAGAATTAAGCGTCTCTTTCCTCCTTTACAGTTACCATAAATATAGAGCAAACGCGACTTCTTATGTCGCGCGAAAGGCCGTGGGGGGACCAGAGGGAGGGGAGGCGATGTTTAGCTGCGGCACCAAATGCGTATTTATATAAACTGATCTCGTCGAAAACCTCCGAGCACCCCCCAGAGGCCCTGGCAACAGTCACCAATGCCGCGCGCATTCGGTGCGAATGTGGGCAAAACGGCGACGGCGTCAACAGTTCTGCATGATGTTGTTGCTGCTGCATGTCCAAGTTTATACAGCTCATAAAACTACTATCCTTACTCCGTATAGCTCTCTACTAAGTTGCTATCGCAATTGATGCTTTGCCTTTTGGGTGAAACTGTGACATTTTTTTTTACCTTAAACTGATTCCTTTGTATCTGCCTTCAAAAGTGCTGTTTAAAAAGACCTTTAAAGTGTGTTTGGTTAAAAAAATTTAAACTAATGACAATTTAATTAAGAAAATGACCCAAAATATACCCATCACACCAGCAGTCATAACTACCGATCCTACCACACAAAAAGAAAATGGCTTGGCAGCAATGTAGGTGTATATGTAGGCTGTGCAATGAACTAGGATCTTTGCGCTGTCATCAGTATTAAGTATGTTCGAGCCGAAAAACAAAAAAATTGTGTAGTTTCAGGTGGTCGCATTTCAATTGAAATCCTATACCATCAAAAGTTATTCATGGTTTTCAATAATCCTAGTTCATTGCACAGCTAAGTGAATAAGAAAGAAGCACGGAAAGCTTCATTGAAAAATATTGGTTTATTGAAAAGTTACAAGAGTTCTTGCGCAACAAAAAACAACTGGACATGAAGTTTAGAGAAAAACAAGAATTAAGTTTTCCAAACACTTAATATGCATCAAGGGAAGGTTGTGGGAGGCTATAACCCTCCAGACTCATAGGTGAGTCCCTTCTTAGGTGCCACGAGTTCACCTTTACATCGTTTTATAGCTCGGCATTTTTTTGGGGCTTGTTTTTCATCAACTGTCGACTGACGGTTGGCATTCTTCACGCGTGTTCGGTCACTGCTGAGGCAAGCTACTGTGGCGTAATACTTATCATCTTAACATCCAGGACATTAACATCTAGGACTTAACACCTAGGTCATTTAAAGTGAAGAAAAGATAGCTTTCAAAAAAGCAGAACAACACAGGGGAGCAGTGTAAATTACACGATGCCAAGTGGTGTGCCCCCATGTGGCAATTTTTGCAATTTGAATAAAAAACGGTAGTGATTACCCTTGCTTAATTTTGTTAATCTTTCAAATATCTCATAACAAACTAATCTACAAGTATCCTGCCCATTTGAGCCCAACAATATGTTTGTTTTAATGATCGAAATGTAGGTTTCGTTTTCAGAAGGTGTAAGTTTTGGTTTCAGGGAAGGTCTGCGGGCAGGTATAAAAAACACAACTTTTGAACAAAACCCGATAGAGCCATAATTTTTTCTGCACCACAATTCTGAATGTCTGCACATTCTTAAATTATCAAAAAATAAAATTAGCTTTTTTTGAAGAAAAAACATCATTTTAAAGTGTGGCGACATACCTTAAGTGGGACTGGTCAGCTTTCTCTGCTCGACTAAAACTGCACAGCATTGTGAGTTTAAGATGTGCTACGGTTGCCTCTGATACGTGAGCAAAATACGAGTACTACACAGCGCTTGTGCTGGCCTATTCTTTGCTTTTCAAGTCACTCATTCATCGAAGCAGAATGGTGCTTGCTGTGCATTATATGCAGGGTTGCCAGCCTGCTGGTCATGTCTCATATGTTTACAGTGCAGTGCAGCCTATCTGACACATATGTTTGCTATAGGCTCCGCTGTGCTGCATGATTTTAGTGGCACGATGCAAGTGCTGTTTCATTGTACACGCATTGCCATTTAATTTCGTTTCAGCTTTGTAACTCGTGCTAATGCGGTTTCTTCAGTCTCTTATGGGCTACTTGTCCCAGCACCTACTGCATCTATGTTGCTGCCAGTAACAGAGAACATACGCAAAACCTTGCAAACAACCTTTTTTAGCACCACTCGAAAACCACTTGAATCAGATCTACCGAGAGGTTTTTAAAAATTTATTTTGAATATGAGTCTTAAGTTGGAGCTCGAATAGTTAAAGTGAAAATAGATGTGTAATTGTGTGTATGTTTGTTTCCTGTTTTGTGCTCACTTTGAATGCGAGCAGCACTCTTGCAACATTTTGCGCGTTATCAGTTATACAGGGTTATCCTTGCGCGAAGCAAACCAATCAACATGTTCCCCTCATTTACTGGGCCTCGTAAATATTTTTGTTGCACTGTCGTTCAACAATGCAATGAACAGTTCGTTGCACTTTGTGTTCAGAAAATTCGCTTAGGAAAAAAACTTGAACATAGTCAAGAGATACAAAGAAGACACAGGACAAGACACGCACACCTTTGTTGCCTATGAATGCCGGCTCAAAAGTCTTTCTGTGGTTGTGCGCAGAGCCAAAGAGGGCGACGCGGAGCTGTGTCAGCTGATGAGCTGGTGAACGATACCAGTGCCATCAGCAGTACTAGTCAAGAAAGCAGCTGGAAGGCTGGTAAATCCAAGCCCGTGCTGGGGAAGCGCACTGGCATTCTCCTCAACTCATCCAAAACGGTGAGCAAGATGTGCATACTTGCCAACTCTCCTTAATGTTTCGTAAAGGTTACGAATTCGGGCTTGTCTTAAGATTTTACGGATGTGCTGTGAATGTTCTGTCAAGTTTTACGAAAGATAAAGTATGTGCATGAGAATGTTTTGCTTGTTGGTTGCCGAACCTTCCGTCGAAAGTCTGATGGTGAAAGGACACGAGAGGGGGTACTTGCTTTGAACAAGCGTATTCAGACACAGTAGCATTGCTGAAAAAGTCACTGTGATCTAGAAAGGTGAGTTGTTGCTGCTTGTGTTCTGCATCTATAGGTAAATCCTCGTTAATAAAAAGCGTATGTATCCTACAAAAGTTGTGCGCTCAGGGCATACTTTTGAAATTATGCATGCTATTACACCCTGCCCAAGCCCTTGCAGAAATGTTCGTGTGCTTAGATTAAGGCGCACGTTAAAGAAGCCCAGGGTGTCAAAATCAATCCAGAACCCTTCTTACGGTGTGCTTCACAGCCCCACTGTTGGGTTGGGATATTAAACCCTCTAAATGAATAATCAATCAATCAACAATATAGAAAAAGTGAAGTTAGGCCTTTATTTCAAGCCACTAATATGCGATTGTATTTTCTGGAGAGGGTTTCCAGAGAGTTATCAATATTGTCTAGTTGAGCTTTTATCTTAGTATCCCTTTGACATTTGGCTGACAGTTTGAGCTGTGTTTTGGCACGTAATTAAGTTTTCCTGGAAAGCAACAGTAACATGGGCTTTGATAGTTACCGGATCGCTTGTGGACCAACTCGCCCCTGTGTTTTCGGCTGCCTTGCAGGACAAAGAGATGCGTACCCTGACAGAGTTGCTCAACAGCTACGACCAGAATGGCATCCCCAACCAGCCAGGGCTTCTTACCTTCCGACCTTCTTCGTCAGAGGAGAAGTTTCGACTGGAAGATAACTGGACCTGCATCGTTGACAATCCTGAGGTGAGCACTAGCTGTCACGCTCGCTTTGTTGCGAGTGGCCTCATGGGCTTTGATAGGGTCTTGAGCTTGAAAATTTTGCTGCTATTGAGATGTGCTATGCTTGCTGAATGAAACACAACAGGGAAATGTTCAAGTGGAACATTGGAACATGGACTACTCGCCTGCTACAGCGAAATCAACAATGCAGGATCTGATGCGGTATCGGTTATAGTGACGAGAATTTTTGTTTGCATGTGCCTCAATATGTATATATTCTGGTAGCAATAATGTCAAGTACAGTGTCTGACCGACTTTTGAGACAACTGCTTTTTTGGCCAATCGTGATTATTACAACGTCCCTGTGGTACAGTGTACTAAAACCTTTGTTGAGTGCGACTGCGGCTCTCCACCTGACGCGTTTTGTTTCGCTAGTAGTGGCGGCGCTGCAGTCATTGAATATTGAATGCATCGTGGTGAAGCGCATTGCACACTGGAGCACGGCCGGTTTGGAAAGCGCTTCTGGCGTCTGACCAGACGCACGCTCCTCGTCTACTCCAGGCAGGCCGTGCGTGGAGCTACGGTTTGCTAGACACGTTCTATAGTAAGTGATGACAGCGCCACTGCTACGAGCAGCACTTAGCATGACATGCGCGATGAGGAGCGGGGGTGCATGAGTTGGCGCACTGCCCATATATTCTAATTCACTGTACCTGCGGCACAGCTCTCTACCCTTAGGAGCAATGTGTAATGGCAATAACTAAAATTTTGGACACTGCACAATATTTCGGGGATAAACTGCGCGCGCGATGCTGCAAACGAGGTGGCCATGAACAAAGTTGCCGGCAGGTCAACTAGGCACGCAACTGCAATTCAAGCTTCTCTGAATGCATTTGGTGGACGCTTGTCTTCAATATGCACATTTCTCACAGCCCGAGAGAAAAGTAAGAGATCCATCAATGGAGAGAGAAAGGTGGAGAGGTCGGCCTGAGTGACATGCCTCTAGCCTGCTACTCTATGTTGAGGAAGGGGTTTGTGGGAACGACAGGGACAGGGTTGGAAGACGAACGTGGTATGTCGAAGGTGACGATGAGAGCTGCTGCACAGACTACTGTTTCTGTGCTACACAACTTGGGGAGAATGTTTTCTTCTGACTTGCTAGTTTTAATAAACATTACTTATAAGTGAGCACATGTCCTGTGCCCCCCTCGTCCTGGTCAATTTCATGCTCGCTCCCACCCTCTAAAACAAAGCAGTATTACCGGTGCTTGTATCAGGCTAGGTGCTGAGCTCGAGCTAAGCACTCTCACGTAACCACCAAGCTTGTACATGCTGTGCCTAACTCACTCACTGTTTAAGCGCTTTAACAGAATACCAGAAGGGGCCGCAATGTTTGTGAATGCCAGACAAGCTTTGAAAAGGTTTTGAGGGAAGGAAATTGTATAGAAATTTTAGTGTCATGACATTAGTGTGCAACCGCTTACAACTTTGCTTACCAATTCACCTTTTTTTTGCCTGAAACTAGTCCCTTCCAAAGCGGGTACGGAACCAACAGGATGCCATTTGGGAACTCATTTCCACTGAAGTCTCATACATTCGCACCCTCAAAGTCATCACTGAGGTAAGTAGAAACCTCAGTCATTAAAACTTCAATAAAACCTGGGTATATTCTGCTTTAAAAAAAATGAGTAATGGCGCAGGACACAGGATGTATTGTGTCTTGCACTGTTACTCGTATTTATGTGTTAAAGGGGTCCTGAACCACTTTTTATCGAAGTCGAGAAATTCATTTGAAGTTAAATTAGACTATTTCAGAAATACTTTCCCACAAAAAGTTCTTCAATGCGTTCAGCAGAAGTGGAGTTATTGGCAATCAAACATAGCATTCGCGGTGCTTCCGCTCCTTCTTCAATGATTTGCACTGTGAAGGCTACAGCGGAGCGGGGTCTGCCCACAGCACTCCGCCTACTGAATGTCATCGCGGTGTGCAGTTCAAATTTGATTTTGGATGTATATAGTTCACTCTACGGTATTGTGTTATTGGGCATCTATATTGTATGTCAACTTAAATTTTTTATTAGAGAATAAAATGAACGCAAAGTTTACATTATCATTTTTTTTCCCTTCTTTAACTACCATCACTCATATTGCTCTTTCTGTCTCTGCTACTCTTTACAGCTGTTCCTGGCATGCCTATGCAATCTGCAGAGTGAACGCATTCTCCAAGAGGTATGTTATATACACCATGTCTAATCAGTGCTAGCCTGCAGCACATCAAAGTGCTGATTGACCAAACTGTTCAATGTATTCTTCTACCATATTGCATGATATTGTTGAGCCATGGTAGTTGAAACTGTGCTGGGGTGGCTTAAATCATGTTTTCAGCGACCATGATCGAATGGCTTTGCAAACTTTGGTTTGTGACTTGGAAGTTTCAGAGAGCTGGTCACGAGGAAGAAAAATGGTTGCAGGGAATACAAAAGTGGGGCACTAAACACTTAACCTGACCTCGATGGAGACAGTGCACCTCACTACCAGGCTATAGATTGGAAGCTTCAATCTTTCCCCATTTTCACAACTTCTGCCCCATTGAGTTCGATTTTGCTTTATCAGGAGCATCGAATCCCAATTCTTGATAGCACATTTAGAAACCATCACCACCTTTGTGATGGTTTCTAGCCTTCCCTAGTCAACTAGGAAGTATGCTTGTTGTCATGTAAAATAAGTGTGTTAGTCTTGTATAGCAGAGCTCTGGTGACACGTTTCAGTTGCTTGGCCTTTTCTGGCTGCTAAATCGTCTCGTCATGTTCCCAGAACAGAGCCAGTCCACTAGTACTACCTTCCTCACTCCTATGTTTTCTTGGCACTGACACTTTTTTCCCATAGTGCCATAAACAATGTGTAAAGTGGTTTCTTCTGTATCACTGTACAAACGCTAAAAATTTTACACTTGTGAAATTGCTAAATATTGGTGAAATGAGGGCTTGTGTAATGCATGGATCCCTTTTGTCAATTCTTTTGCTTTCCGATCATCTACTGATAACTACCGGCCACTCCTGGTGAACGGCGCTACTCGGACCACTGACGTAGTGTGGAAAGGAACATCTCGTTTGAATAGAGCTGTTACATTATCCCGGCCAAGGTCTCTGAGCAATGTTCTCTATGATGGACATATTGCTAAGTAGCAGACTTTGGGAAATGCTGCCATAGCGTACTTTTCGTACTTCCGTGCTGACAGAGTAGTTTTGTGCAAAGCAGCAAGTGTTTTCACTCATTTCTTGTAAAACATAATGTACTTGTAATGAGCAAGCAATCAGGTGGAGAGAAGGCACCGTTTCCTGCACCCTATTCACAAGCCGAGTCAAAAAACTCTTAACTGGAAGGTGCAATGCATGTGGCGCTTTAGGACGAGTCACTTCAGAGGACTATAACCGCATGTCTTGTCGCAGATCGACACCGAGCACATGTTCAGCAACATCCTCGAGGTGTGCGAGGTCAACCATGTGCTGTGGGACAACTGCCTCCTGCCAGCGCTGACGGTTGCACGCGCCAACCGGACCCTCCTCAACCCGCTGCACCTGCAGGAGGGCTTTCTCCGCTTCGAGGAGACGTTCCAGCCGTACATGAAGTACTGCCTTGAACAGACTACCTGCCTGCATTATGTCAAGGAGAAGCGACTTGAGAGCGATCTCTTCAAGACCTATGTGGCGGTGAGCAAAACAACATTTGTTCCTCCTTTGTTAGTGCGGCACTTGAATCTTGTATAATGTCACTACGAATGGAATTGCGTATTACAGGGCCGGTGCCTATTCTGACTCAGATCTTATAATGAGGCACAAGTACTGAGTTCCAGGAAAATGCAAGGAGAAATTCCTCATATGCGAGGAATTGTGTGAACAGTGGTTAGGTTAGGTGGCGGCTAGCGGCATTAGCCAAGAGCGTTTCGTCATTGGGACAGGGACAGATGCCATTGCAGCCTCCTGATGGTGCCATTTTGCAACAGACAAAGAGTCATGTGCAGTGTTTGTTGACATATCTGGTTGTGCTGGAAAGTAAACTAGCTTTATGGCAACATTGCAGCAAGATGAGAAAATATCTGCTGCATTTTTGTTTTGCTGTTGTCCTTCATGCTGCCAGGTACTTTTTGCGCCACCATTGAGTGCTGGGTGATTGCTGAAGGGACTAATGCAGTCGCAATGCTTAAAAAAAAACAACCTTGCTTTCATTGCTGTTGAGTATCTTGCATTCAAGTGACTAAAATCACAAGTGAAATTAGATGCAGATGACTGATGGGACTGGGCCCACAACCTATAAGAAGTTACAAGGTATCCAGTGTGCTTGTGTGCAGCTGTTACTCTCATTACCTATGTTACTGTTGTATTCATCGCTTCCAGTATCGCTTTCATTCCTTTTTCCACTTGAGCCTGGCAGTTAGCCATTTCTCACCTTTCCGGATTTTGAGACCACCTTTATTTGTTTCTCAAAACTTCCATTTTGGCAACCTTGCTTCAGCTACTCTGAAGTTCTAATATTGAACTTCTTCAAGGATGTGTACCGTATTTTCCGGTCTATAACTCGCACCTTTGTATAAGACGCACCCCTCTCCAAACGGCAGTTTTTCCAGGAAAAAACATATATAAGTCGCACCGGTGTATAAGATGCACCTGTTCGTTCGGTAAGTGATTTAAAAAAAAATTACAGCGACATTTCACTCCGTGAACGCGGGTCACGCGCAAGCGTATGGGTGCCATATATTTCCACTCCAGGAGCATTTCTGCCGTCGTGGTTGCCGCGATGTTCCGTATAAAGTCCAAGGGCGATAACATTGTCCCCGTGCGCCGTATGCTGTATGTGCGAGTGAAAGCGTGCAACAGTGAGCCGAATCGCGCACAATGGGGGAAAGCGGGAAGGCAGCGTGGGATGGAGGGGGGGGGGGGCTGCTTGTACTCTGGTAGCAACTGCGTAGTTTGCGCAGCAGCGCGCGCCGTATCCTGATAGCGATCTGCAGATGTGACGACTTCGGGGTCGGCCTGCCGTCGCTTGCGTTGCTGCTTCGTCCTTCTCACATGGAGCTCCGTAACTCGATCACGAGAAGAACCCTGCACCTCCACTGCGCGCACAGAACCCGTAGCAATCAAGTCAACCAGCGCGCTTCACGTAGCCATAACATCGAATCCGATTTTGGCTGCAGTTTTTCCGAGAAAAAAAAAAGTTCATAAGTCGCACCATTCTATCAGCGTCTTATACACCGAAAAATATGGTACTTGTCTTGTGGTTCCACAGGGTATTGCTTACTAGTCACATCATGGCATTCCACTTTTCAGCTTTACTGGCAACTACTTTACAAAGAATAAGTTCTACAGAATTTCTCGTTAACTTACACACTAATTTCCATGTTCACAAACATACCTCAACTCAAAATTCTTTACTGGCTTTCTTGGCTGAAGGTGTCAGTGCACAATTAATTGCTCGCTGCTGATTGCTAAGATGACCAGACACTTTCAGCAGTTGCTTGATGGAGACAAGTATATTTCTTAATCCTTGCAGTGACGTACCGGTAAGTTCACAAGTTTCTGTCCCTCCATGTCACTGAAATACCGGTACGTTCTCCACTCTCTCCAGTTGGATGTGTGTGGTAACGCGAAGTTGGCGAACACCGAGGTAGTTCCACCATCTCTTGTATATTTCTAGTAGCATATTTTCTAACATCTCCGAGTTTGCTCAGCCTGGGTTTTTGTTAGTGCACTGCGGAGAATGCACCCCTTTGTGGGCATAGATGCTCTGCGGGGATCGTGCATTTGCCAATGAGAGGGGCGGCTCCTGGACTTTGTGCACCACTACTGCGGCAATTCTCCATTCAAATAGGCATTAGCACCATAGCACAAAGCCACCACTCTTGCGTGTTGTCCTACGTGTATAGAAGGTGATCTCTTTTTACCCTGCCACGGTGGCACTATTGCGAAACGTGCGCGTCAGAATGAAACTAGGTAGAACATACAAAACAAAGATAGGAATGTGAGGACCATACTAGGAGTGGATTTGCTATTATCTGTGTCATTTATTTTCCCTTCTGCACAACTTAAAATAAACCGTTGCTTGTTTTATAATATCCGAGAAAAAAAAAAAGACAAGACAGACACTGGGGGTGCAACACCTTCAAAAAAAAAAAAAAAGACACTGAAAGGGTTACGAAACCTTTTGTTGGAATCTCAGATATGCGTTATGAATGCTCAGTGTCCACTTCAATCGAAGAATGGCATTGCCCTGAACATGGAAGGACTTCAAGTTAAGTGCATTTGCGAATGCCAGGCTGCCCCTTGAAGCTGCATTCCATTAACAATGGATTCATGTGAAACAAATGTGAAGGTCCTCTATGTGTTTCTGTCTTTTATTTATTGTGCCTTTAATGAGCCACCTTACTTCCAATGTTTCATGATTGTTTATCCTCACTTGCAGTGGTGCGAAGCTAGGAAAGACTGTGAGAGGCTGCGCTTTACGGACCTCCTTGTCAAGCCCATGCAGCGGCTCACCAAGTACCCACTTCTGCTCAAGGCCATTCATAAGAAGACCGACGACGACGAGGCCAAGAATGCCCTCGTTGAAATGGTGAGTAAGCAAGCTTGTGACTGATGTGCGACCATCACTGTGTGCGGCAAAGACTGACGCGAGACTCATGAACGACAATTCAGGTGTCTGCTGAAAAGCGAGACACTTACAATGGCCATTGCCTCTTCCTTTCTTTCTTTCCTTCATATTACAATAAATTACTACTACTACTACTACTACTACTACTACTACTACTACTACTACTACTACTACTACTACTACTACTACTACTACTAGCAAATGACCTAACAGTGACAAAAACAGCTACACAATTCTACCTAAACCAGCCTGAATGTTCGCTTTGCTGAGTGCCTCCAGTTACTGTGCTAGTTTGAGTGTGTGTCAAACTTGCTGTAGTGCCTCTTAATGTATTGCATTCACTTGCTGAGTGTGAGGTCACAAAATCGATTACTTGGTGCCACAGCTGTATTCCAATGGTAGTGGAATGCAAGGATGTCTGTGTATTGAGATTCCTGTTGGAAAAAGAAAAATCATGCGTGGTGGTAGTTAAGGCCCTCCACAATGGCACACCTCATAGACCTATGCTGTAAAAATCGGTTGCAAACAAATAAAAGACCAAGAAAAAAAAATTTAATAGAGAAAGATGGTGCTAAAAATGCACTGGCAGAAAAACCCAGTCTTCAGCAGAGCTTGCATCAGTGCTGGTTTTCTGATTATGGTTTCACACATCATCAGTGCTGGTTCATCAATACTGATGTTCCTACCACTTTTTCGTCTTTTGTGTCCTATCCTGATGAGCTAACCACTTCTTAAGAAATGTTGTTTCCAACTAGAATTGGCCAAATATGCAGCCTGCCTCTTTAAGAAGGTTCCTGGCTAGAAAGTGCTTGCTTTGCTCCCTGCGTTTACTCTTCGTATTCTTGCTTTTTTTTTTTTCTTTTGTTTAGAATGAATGTGTGGAAGCGTTCGTGTACGCTGTCGACGGGAAGCTGCGACACCTGCACGAGCGTGACAGGCTCAAGTCAATCACGAGCCGCATTGAAAGCTACGATCCATTTGACATCAGTAACGACGAGGTTGAAAAGGTTGGTTTCACCATTGCTGATCTTGTCGACGTCTACACATTTGTTGCCAAAACCGCCTGCCACATTCGTTTGCAGTATCTGATTGCCGTCTAGTACCTGAAAGATCAAAGGGCCAAGAAATAAGCTTTCTCAAATGAACATGATTTTATTCTCCCAAGTGTGATGCTAGATACGAATCACTTGCGCAACTATATAAAAAGTGAGAAGGATACAGGGAACCGACAGGCTCGATTTTTGACGTTACATGAAGAACCCTCTCATGCCTGATCTTCACTTATCATTGTCATAGGTTCATTGTACACTGCACCCATCAAATGTTGCAAGGCATGTGAAGGTTATGGTGAAGCTAACCCTATACCAGACTAGCCCCATAGCTTCATATCCAGTAATCTATGTGAAATATATTGGTGTCGAGTAACAATAGGA
Organism: Dermacentor silvarum; assembly: GCF_013339745.2. Lineage (NCBI taxonomy): Eukaryota > Metazoa > Arthropoda > Arachnida > Ixodida > Ixodidae > Dermacentor > Dermacentor silvarum. The sequence goes on from NC_051156.1 coordinate 136,849,824, forward strand.
ATTGCTGCAACTGCTATTTCTTCTGGCATGAGTGGTTACACCTAATGCTAATGCCATTGTCTTGCCACTTGGCTTACCTTTTTGCTGTAGTATACCACGAGTTGAACCTATGAGCACATTCGACAGATGCTTCACTAGAGGTGAAGAGAGTGCTTGTACTATATACAGCATTGTGCCTCCATTTTCTTTTGTAGGCCCTCAAGGCCCACTGCGTGTTGGACCTGACTTGTCCCATGCCGAGTTGTGGCAACCAGCAGAACAGGCAGCTCTTGTTTGAGACATCAGGTGTCAAACTGAAGGACGCTGGCAGTTCAAGCAAGGTGAGCACTTGTGTTTGCATTGACAGAGCATGTAAATTCGGTACAGTTCCCTTAAAGGACACTAAAGAGAAGCAGGAAGTGCAGCTGGAATAAAAGAGGGACCTTCAGGAATGCATGCAATTTTTGTTGGGTGCAAAAATATGAGTTATTAGTGGAGAAATTCGTAAACAAAGATAAAATATCTCTTCCTCAATTTCTCTAACCCCAGATTCGGCGCTGAAGCAGTGTCGTCACGGATTTCATTGCTCTCAGCGAATCAGAGGTCGCCATAATACGTCACCGCTTACGTAAACGGCCGAGGCGCTCGCTCCATCATAGGCTGCATGGCTGCTGCGTTTGCGTTCGCTGCGACTTTTGCTTAGGTGTTCTGTGGCCACAGATGGATACCGTTGCTGACGCTGAACCTTGCAACGAAGAGCTCGCCAGGGAAGCAGGACTGCATTTGAGCGACTTCAGTGAAACGGAGTGCGAAATGATCCTCCGTGCTCGCGCGGTAGATGTTTTCGCGTACGATGTCGGTGAGCAGCCGGCCGCACCGACGTAAAGCAAAGCCTCATGAACAAGCGTAGAAAGTTGCGCGCGTACTCAGTATGGTTTTTTGGTGTCTTTTTTTAATGACATTCAGCACTCACTGAGCCGCCAGTTTGCTGCTGCAGGGGCATCAGTAGGGGATTTGATGAAGGCGGCGGCATTGATGGGACAGCTGCTCGAGAAAGGACTGGCCTCTGGGGCACGCCAAGATACTCTCCGAGGGCAGGATTATATACATAATCCGAGGGCGAGAAATGCAGAGAGCACACTCTGGCTTTTTGCCGGTTTCTCTGGCTCTTTTGCCGTTTTATCATCGGCAGAGCATTAAGCCATTGCGAACGCCGGGGCTCATCGCGCGGCACCACTTTAAAGGACAGTCAGATCAACACTGCCGCTGTTCCTGAGCAAGCACCTTGTGCCGTTTATACAGCCCTCAACACTACACACATGAGGCATTTTCTGGCTATTTCCCGTGAGGTCAAAGTTTTTCGAGCCATGCAACACGCAAACAAACACTGCAACACTGTAGAGCGGAACAGGCGTGCGTGATGATGCATGGAGCAAAAACGAAACTTCGAAACTATCATGACCGCATGTAGCGCCACACCATTTTTTCCTATTACTTATTTAATTTTGCACAATTTTTATTTATTTTTTTGCGAGGACTTGTACGTCCTCGCTTGAAATGGCTTAAAAAGTTGGCAAATGCTGTTTATTTACATTTAAGGTGTATTTCATTTTGTGTTTTATTAACAGCGATAAGTCACTGTCGACCAATCGCGACCGGGCTGTGTTTGTGATCTCCGACGTCACGAACGTGTAGTGCGGGAAATTTGAAGGGGCGTCGGCACCATCCTTCAGTTTGTCGCTATTTTCTCTCTTATTAAACCTCTGTTCGCAGTAAGAACGGTATGTCTGTGATCGTGATAGGATAATCTACCATTAAAGCTGAACTTCCGGTTTCTCTTTAGTGCCCTTTAAATGTTGAACATTGGACAAGATTGGCCAATTTTGAAGGTCCTGTGCCCACTAATGTGCACGCCAAGAGACTGCCTTAAAATCATGTGCACTAAATTAAATAACGATGCGTAAAACTAGTAGTGTTTTCGTCAGTTCTTTCTTTGGTGGTCCATTCTTCGTTGGAGTGTGAAGTTTATTGAACGATGATTGGCAGCAATGATCGAATGCAGACAGGAAGCGATTTACGTCACATGAGCAAAGGATCTTCATAAGTAAATGGGACTGATACATACAAGGCAAAACAAATGAGCTACGAACTGAACAGCAGAGAGAACAGTGTCTCACTCTTCGACTGTCTCAAAGAAAGCTAGAGCCCAGTGTGCTGCTAACGTACATTGTACAGAGCCTCACCGATCGATCCGCAATCTTGATTACAGCCCAGACTGAGGAGCAAGATATTTTCTTGGTTAATCTACATTGAACAGAGAAAGGAAGGAGGCGGCAACACTGTTGACCTGTTCCACAGACGCAATTACCAATTAGAGTCAGAATTTGGTAGGCCACAACATCCGGGGCTGGGCTGACCGTTAATGGAATCCGAACTCCGTATTTACAAGACCGCATTCTTCCCCCCCGTCCCGTGCCTTCCTAGTCCCGACGTGACGCTTTCTTCCTCCGATCGCTCTCTGATTTCTCCCTCCAAAAAAAGAATGGTCCGAAAGTTGCCTTCGCGTTACAGTTGGATATGAAACTAAAGCTGCATTTGTGGTGTTGGCAGCCACCAATCGTCAGAGCCATCTCCATTGCCATTTTAATCTCAAGATGGCTGCTGAACACGTCTTTACGTAGTATGTATAGCAATGCCAACGCGCTGCTTTGAGCCTTTAATTACAAAGCTAGTTCAAAAGATGCAATTTTACATGCTAAGCTGGTTGCAACTGAGTCATGTCACATATTCTTAGTTTTCCAGAGACTTGCATGTATCACAGGACAAACTGGCGAAGTGGTTAGCTTAGGCGTGGTCCACTATCCCATTCACAATAGTAGTGGAGTGCTTAGAGAAATTCGGAATAAATGTAATGAACTGCACGGAAGGCAATGTGTTGTCTATAGGCAGCGATAAAAAGCTGTCCGAGATTGACGACGATGGATGTTACTTAGTGTAAATAAATTTCCTTTCTGTAAAGATAAACACTGCAGGATTGCATTCGTGTGCCCCGTGGACTATATGCCTATCTAGATAACGCCACAGTGTTTAATGCTGGTTATTCATCGGTGATGCAGAACGCCTTAAAAGCCTAATTCTATATCGTATGTAATCAATTTGCTTATCTGCTGAAGCGTGGCATGCAATGACAGTACCATGTGCTAAAACACTACTCCTGCAGCACTTCCATGGAGAAGCCATTCATGCACTGTGTGCCTAAGGTATCACACAAAGCGAAAAGGCTCCATTTCCACAGTATGCATCATTATGGTGGCAAGTGACACATCAGACTTTGGCCTTTGGCTTGTTTGTCCGAAAATCGGCCCATGAAAATGAAAAATTATGTTCAAAATAACTGTTGTGTGGTTTTAGGAGTTCGAATTTGCCGGAGTTTTTCCCTATTCAAATACATGCGACTCTGCCGGGACCAACCAATCAGTTTGAATGGAGAATTACTCAGATTTCACTGCATAATGCTTGGCTGCCAATAATTTATTTTCTTTGACCCGAACTAGTCTGGGCTATGAGTTTGATCAGTGATTTGCAAGTTTTGTGTATAAACAATGAGAACAATAAGAGCCGATCAGTCGCTGTCCTGATGAGTTTGCTGTAGCAAGGCTTCACCAGTACTTCAGATTCACTACAGCGAGTAACCTTTGGGATGGATGCACGCAGGTGGATGTACACTGCTTCCTGTTCACTGATGTGCTGCTTGTCTGCAAGTCGCTGAGCAAGAAGGGCGACCGCGTGAAGGTGATTCGGCAGCCGTTCCTCGTTGAGCGGCTGGTCACGTACGAGCTGCGCGACAACAGTGGCCTCATCGTCATATACCTGAACGACTTCGGTGTGGCTGCATCGTACTTCCTCCTCTACACGAGCGACCCACGAAGCTTCATGGACCAAATCCGCAGAGCACAGGTCGGTTGCGCCAGCTGCCATCAAGCTCCGATCTTGGTTCTCATTCACTAGTGGAACAATTCCTTACCTGCTTCAGTGGCAGTGGCATTCTGTTGTCGAGCATGAGGTTGCGAGTTCAATTCCCAGCCACAGCAGGCGCATTTCACCAAAGGCAGATAGCAAAAACGCTCATGTACTTGGATTTAGGTGCATATTGAAGAATCCCAGGTGGTCGCAATTAATCTGGTGGCCCCGCTACGTCATCTCTAATAGCCTGTGCATTGCTTCGGGATGTTAAACCCCACAATTTGATTTGGTTAATGTTCCCTTGGAGTAAATTGTCACTCACTGCACTGAACAATACAACAGTCACATTACATGTTATGGACAGTTAGTCTATCCACAAGTTTTACGCAGTGGCAAATGTGAACAACTAGTCAGCCCTGGCATCGCTTTCTCGACACATCCGGTGAAGGTTTTTGCTTATCTGCTATTTAGATGAGCTCTGTTCAGGTAATTTGTAATGAATATGGCTTTGTTGCTATCACGCATTGCTGGAATGAGGCACTTTGTTTTTCTCTCCTAAGTGGGGTTTTCAGCATCTGCTTTGTGGTGCAAAGTTGCGAAGTTGCAGCACTATGCAGTGGAGTTGCGCCGTGCCACGTAGTTGAGCCCTCCATTTCAAGGTCGTAGAGAAATGTGCGTATCAGAATGCAGCGAGGCTCTGGGTTTAATCAAGCATTTGGCGTTTTGTTCATTTTCGGAATAGCATTAGTTAATTTAAATAGTACTGCAGCCAATGCTAGCCAATCCAGACTACAATCATGTGAATGCAGGCATCTCTGCATTGTGTGTGCCTTTGTGTCAGGGTTATTTGCCAACTTTCCACCATGTCAACTGCCAGAGTGCAGCTTGCAAGTGTTACTTTTGTCGCCAAATTACAAGGGTATAACAAGGTTTCTGCGGACTTTTTCAGATAACAAAGGGACCACCATAATGTCCAAACAGTATGACAATATATAAAGTTGTACTTCACTTAAAACATTTATTTATTGCATTTTACTATACCGGAAGCATTGAAAGTTCCGTCGTGGAATTTGGATACACATTAGGCCTTGTGGTTTATTGCAGGGATGTCCGTTATTCATTTCTCAAGAGTCATGCATTACACATAGTGGGCCGGAACACAGCATCTGCGGATCATCACGCATCATCATGATGCTGCTGATTGCAGTGTTGCCTGTAATCTTGACCCCACGCTACGAGAAACACTAATCTAAGCGCTTCTGCTTTTTACATGCACACAACCTTTCTCTGCGCTTCCCATTAAGTGCACGCACAAACTTCATCTGGAGTGGTTTGAGACAGGTTGGCAATGCATCCACATGCTACAGTGACGACTAGAGTAACACCTCGTCGCGACATGCGCCAAAATTAGTTTATTGTATGCAACAGTTCGATATAGCCGAACCTGCTTACCACCAGCTTTCGTTTTGACACTTGTGCTGACTGACGCGCAGGAGCAGTACCGGGAGGCGAAGTCGCAGGCGACGAGCGAAAAGCCCCAGCTGGGATACCTGCAGGACTTGGACGACGAGGACGACCTGGACATCCCACGCAGTGCACTGCTCGTGGCGGCCCGTTCTCCGCGTTCGTCCAGCCACTCGAGCCTGGTACATTCGCACAGTGGCTCCATCGACATGAGCGACCCGGCATCGGTGGCCTCCATGGCTGGACCGCCCGTGCCCTGCCCAACACCCCTGTTTGTGAGTAATGCATCGGATTGTTAGCGAACTCTTGTTTTGGTCTTGCGAGTTTAGTCAAGGAAGAGCCTAATCTGGGAGGCAGCGTTGTCATAGGGACAGTGCATCAGATGTTTAGTGGCCACTGGGCCCTTATTTGGCAACGTTCAGTATCATTTGCCATTCTTATTTTTTTATAACACACTGCACTGAATGGCTGATAGCAGCATTCACGGCATCGCAGTGGTGCCTGAGCTTCATTGGAGGCAATAATTAAGAGCAAGAACAATTTGAAATGAAATGGATTGTTTGATATTATGGCCCCTGGTTTCGGTTTGTGAGTACAGTGAAGCAAGGACCCAAGCCACACTCTGATAGTTTGGTGGTTGTGAAGATGCTATTAGGGCACAGAGCTGAAAGGTAGACATCTGCTGACATCGATTTTTCTGTTCTTTTGCTCATCGATGCACACACACGCACACACACACACATACACTCTCTCTCTCAAGGGCACCTTGAACCACATAGAAAATGCTCAGTGTTCCATGTTGGCTAAATTTGAGGGGTGTGCAAGTATTCAAAACTTCGGAATAACTTATCGAATAGTGTCTTTGAATCAAATAGTCACTATTCGTAATTGTGAATATTTTTCTAATATTTTTCGAATATTTAGAAATGTCAACTGCACCCAATTAAACATTCATTGAAGCAAAAGTACGATAAGTTTTCACCCCCGTGGGTATAGTATAGACATAAAACACGAGAACTTTAGTAGCGGTGCAGGTTATGTCGCTTAGGTAGCCATACTTTACACGCTATGCAGTGATCATTCGCGCTCTCTGAAGAGTCCTGCACGTGCAAATAAATTACTTGTTTGCTTCTTAATGCTCCATTTGTGTGTTAATAAGCAACATTTCATAACATACTATGTATTGACAGAAACGTGCTAGCTCTAAGAATACTAGGATGTGAACATGGTTTTATTATAATTGTGATAACGGCTGTTCATTACTTGAAAAATATTTGATATGCAATTAGATTTGGTCTCAAGGATCGCTATTCGCACACCGCTACTAAATTTATAAGTGAGTGCTGTATGGAATCTGGTGATGCCTGTGCAAGCCTCACTTAAAACATTTGTGCTCTGTGGGGCTTACCTTGTTCCCAAGCTATTATCATCTATCTTGCGGGCAGTTTCTTTGTTTATCGCTGCACTCCTGGTACCGTATTTACTCGATTGTAACGCAAGTTTCTTTCCAGATTTTTGCAATCCTAAGTCGATCCTCGCGTTACAGTCGAATACCGAAATTCAAGTTGTCTAAAAAGTGCAATGATGCACCCAATTCTAATCAACGAGTGAAATGCGTGAGTGAAAGCGCGCGAGGGACGCGCGCTTCCACGGAGAGCGAATGCATGGCGGAGAGCAAGCACGATGTCTCCGTCGCGCAAAAGGCTGTGGTGGGATGGGAGGGAGGGAGGGGAGGCAATGCAACGTTTAGCTGTGGCACCAAATGCATATCTTGTGACCGGACGCAAGGGGAACTGGCGTCTCGATCTCCCACGCGAAAAGAGGAAATCGGGAAGGTAGCGGGGGAGGGAGGGGGGCTTCTTCTCTGCCAGCAACTGCGTACTTGTACTTTGCGCGGCTGAGAGCTGTCGCGTGCACCGTATCTTGAAAGCGATCTCCACACGGCTTTGACCTTTGTATGCACTGTGCTTTCGCCGCTCAGTTTCCGTTGAAGCAATAGACGGCACGAGCCTTCGCTCGCTGCTGCTGGCAAGCGCTCATGCCAGCGTTTTGACAGTGGTTGTCTGCGGTCATCGAGTGTGATCTATTCATGTTTGCTTGTGCACTAACATCATGCTATTTAATTCAGTTAATAAGCGAATGTGTCCACGTTTATGCAGCCAATAAAATTACTATCCTTACTCCGTATAGCTCTCTACTAATTTGCTATCGCAATTGATGCGTCGCCTTTTGGGCAAAACTGTGACTTTTTCATGCATCCGGTGGTCTCGCGTTACTTTAGCATTTTTTTTTTTTTTTTGCTAGACGCAACAAAAAGTCACTCCTGGTGTTACTTTCGCAGTTTTATTTTTTCTTGATAGACGCAATGAAAAGTCACCCCTCACGTTACAATTGTGGTCGCGTTACAATCGAGTAAATATGGTACTTTTAGGTCACAAAGAGCATGTGCTTATAAAGCATGACATACTCGTTCCAGACAGGAAAGTATCGAGCCCACACTGCTAAAGAAAGCAGGGGCATTCAACAGAGGTGACAATTATTGCTTGGGGCCAAAGGAAGGCCCAGAGGGTGTAAAGTTTTTTTAGTTTTCTGTAATGAAAAAAAAAAAAAAAACACTGTTTTTGTCTACTGCAGCAAGGAGCAGCTGCTGGTGGTGGCCAAGGCCGAGCAACAAGCTTCGAGCTTGGTGAGCTACGCAATCCCAGCATGACATGCGACGACCTCGACGAGCAAGGAAGGTCGCGAAGCATGGAGACGCGCACCTCGGGCCCAGTCTGCGTCACGGTCACGTCACCACGGCCTGAGCGGCGGGCTTTCCTTCTCAAGGGTGCCGGCACTAATGCAACATCGCCTAACACGCTGACTGTGAGCATTCCCTTCACCCACCCGCAAGAGCTAGAGGAGCCCAAGGAGTACAGGAGCTACCCAACATCCCCAACAATTCAGGTGGGCATTTTGCTTGGCTATATACGGTATACAGTCAATCCAGGTTATATCGAACTTGAAGGGGATCGCGAAATAGTCCGATATATGTCGATAATTCGAAATATAAAATATGCTTATCATATCTGAATCTTATCTGAGATGCCTGCACATCTCAGAACAGTTTCCCCTAGATCATGAAAAGTAGGAACTTACTAAATTGCTTCTCCAAGACTGTGTTGAACGCACAAAAGTTTACTTATTTTTCGTTCACGAACATTGCAAGTTGCTCGCGACGGGGCATGATCACATACCATTGGACGCACTGATCACAATGGTAACCCTAGAAGCCCATGAGGCTCAGATGAGACACCGCGATGCACCTTGCACACGACGAAGTGCTTGTTGCACTTTTTTATTCAAGATAATGTAGAAATGGACGCAACGCAGAAGCAAACTAGTCTGCGCAGCTACAAATTGCGCGTGAACATGCCCGGCCGCATGCCCGTTGCAATACCTACTGTTAAATGGCTGATCGTCATGCGGGCAACGAGGCAGGCGGACTGTTGTGTCGGGTTTCAAAACTAACTTTCTGTTGGAACCAGTCCTTGATTTTCGACTGCCCTGAAAAGCCCCTGCGTCTCTTCTAGTGTGCCGCTCAGTGCTACGACGCCTTGCTTCGTTCTCGGCCACTGCATCGGTGACTGCTGACACTTCACACACACTGTTAGTTTCGAACATGGCTTTCAACTTGCAGAACATCCGAGTCCAGTCCCAAACACACGTAACCGTGTGAGCACGAATGAAACGTGCTCAGTGAGGACCCACAGAACGCACAGTGATCATCCTTGCGCACCGCTGCCGCAGTGAGGGGTCTTTCTGCGAAGTGCGCATGTTGTGTAGTGGTTTTCTTGAGTTCATTTCCGTCCAAGTGGAGGCTGTGGTCGGATATGTGTTGGCTGCTCACAGAATCCTAAAAATGCCATTAGCAGAAAGCCCTTGTCTATAAGAAGACAAACCTCGCGGTGCAGCATCTCCAGTTCGGCATCCCATGCCTGGTCCCAATGAGTGAGAAGATCGAGTGTCATCCACGCTTTCTTGTGAAAATGTGTATCAGACTTCCCAAGGAGCCCTTTCCCGTTCTTGAAGCAAAGAGTGGTGATCTCCTCTTATCGATAACGAATGGTTGCAATTAGCATGAGCCACCCATATGCACAGCGAGCAAAACTGTTCATTTTTCCAACATGACATGTGCTGCCTTTCACATTCAATCTCTCATTTGACAGCATCTGCGAAAGCAGTGCTGTTTCAAGTTTGTCAGCATTAAACATCCTTGATGACGTGAAAAGTGATCACTTCTCCTAACGAAGAAGCGCACTTGCAGGGGCGCGGCCCAGCGTTAGATATATTGAATGTGGCTGTGAATGAGAGTTTGATGTACACGTAGTACAGCACTGTGCTCTTGAATGGGATTTTCAAGGGGATTTTTACGACTCTTCGATATAGACAATAATTCTATATATCAAGGTTTGATATATCCAAGACCAACAGTAGCTTATTTGTATAAATATAATGCAACCACTTGCTACTATAACGCAAGCAATGCGTTTGACGACGCAAAAAAAGACGTAACTTGACCTAGCCCATCCTAACCTAACCTTAGAGGTATTTCTTGTCTGGCTAGAAGGTGAAACATGGGACAAATAAGATAAGTGCCTTGTCTTGCCTGTCCCTCTCTGTGTATGTATGACAATTCGTGCCCCTCTTCTGTAGCTAACCTAGCCTGCACTGCCCACTTCCACCCCACACTTTGATGTGACAATATGCATTGCGTAATCAGAAAAAAGCACTTCCTAATGTTTACCTTGACTGCTTTTGCAGGTGCCAGTCATGTCATCACTACCTCCTAAGAGCCTCTCGCCGACATCTCGCTTTGCTGCCGGCCTACCGCAGCCTTTTCCAGGCTACAACCCGAGCGGAGCGAGCAAGCCACCCCTGCTGAAGACCAAGAATGTGTCCGGCCTGGTGACTCACAGCGCCCCTCCCAGCGAAGGCCCGAGCCCCGTGCACAGCCTCGAGGGCCCGAAACCCCCCGAGGAGGCTGTCAGCCCACCCGACTCCGAAGACGAGAGTGGCCGCAAGCGTATTTCCCGAAGAACATGCCGGCCCGAGAGGCGGCATCACACAGCCGACTCCTTTGAGCACCTGAAGAACCAGAGGGACCCATCGATCCACAAGCGACTGTCATGGAACTGCGGGCAACAGCACGATGCGTCGTCCGGCGGGGCCGGCACGGCCGGCCGCCTTGTGCACTCGTCAGAAGCGTTCCTCAAGAACAAACACGTTGCCAAGTGTCTGAGCAGCGAATCTGTGTACAGTTCTAGTGGTGTAAGCAGTACGGGCTCCCTTTTGTTCAGCAGTGCGGGCAGCGGCGATGCCTGCGACTGCTGCTGCGATCCGATCCCCGTTGTTGGGCCCACGGACGACCAAAAGCGGCTCACCAATGGCGACGAGGACGAGGTGCCGCCATCTTCAGCCGACGGGCACCACCAGCTCAAGACGTTGGGTGCACCAGGAGAGTGCATCAAGATAGATGTGAGTGAAGTGAAGGATGGGATCTCATCAGTGCAGATTGTGGGTGCAGAGGGCATGCCAGTGGCTCCTGGCAAGCCGGGCAAACCATCCCGCTCGGACCTGCAAAAGATGAAGGAGTTTCTTCTCAACAGCCGCTCAGTCGAGGCATCGTGAGTACTTTTTTGTTGGTTCACCCCTTTGTTGCGCATTTAGTGCTTATGTGCAACACCCAATTTTCCAGCACATATCCAAGCGGTTGGTTCTTGGCTGATTTTTGGCATGATGCGAGGGTGTCCAAACTTCAGCTTTTGAACTATGAGCCCTCGTTTCGCAGTTCTACCTGCGACTCGCGGCCGGCTACACGGTGAAGCAGTCACTGTCTGTTCTGAACTTAACGTGCAAGGTGTTGCGCTAGCTCCTGGCAGGCTATGCAGTTTTCACAAACTTGCACATCAGCCATTCTTAGGAAACTTTCTTGGCAGGTTGTAAGAGTGTAATTGCAATAAAGGGGCCCTGAAATAGTTTTCTAACCAATCATAGAATGTCCTCATTAGTACAGTAAAAGCTCGGTAATTTGAAATTTTGGATAATTCCAAGTAGCCGCTGCGGTCCGTCCAACAATGTATTGAAAGCAATATGTAACGTATCCCGCTAATTCACACTGAAATCCTCACCGCCACCGATAATTCGAACTCCGCGCCATCGTGAATGGGGAGAGTGCTAGTGCGTGGGCCACGCAGCTTTGCGCACTCGTTTCTGCGGCGAGTGGCGGCGGTGACGTGCCCTCAAACGCGCCCACGCTGCTTCGCCGTCAATCACAGACAGCCATTCAAAGCGGCGCGCGGGTCGGAGATCGTTCTGCGCATGCTCTGAAGAGAGCAGCTGACGGTGCACGCGTCAAAGTATATCGTCATCAGCCTATATTTATGTCCACTGCAGGACGAAGGCCTCTCCCCTGCGATCTCCAATTACCCCTGTCTTGCGCTAGCTGATACCAACTTGGGTCTGCAAATTTCCTAACTTCATCACCCCACCTAGTTTTCTGCCGTCCTCGACTGCGCTTCCTTTCTCTTGGCACTCATTCTGTAACTCTAATGGTCCACCGGTTATCTACCCTACGCATTACATGGCCTGCCCAGCGCCATTTCTTTCTCTTAATGTCAGCTAGAATATCGGTTATTCCCGTTTGCTCTCTCGTCCACACCGCTCTCTTCCTGTCTGTTAACGTTAGGCCAAACATTTTTCGTTCCATCGCTCTTTGTGCGGTCCTTAACTTGTTCACAAGCTTCTTTGTTAACCTCCAAGTTTCTGCCCCATATGTTAGCACCGGTAGAATGCAATGATTGTACACTTTTCTTTTCAACGACAGTAGTAAGCTCCCAGTCAGGATTTTGGCAATGCCTGCCGTATGCACTCCAACCCAATTTTGTTCTTAAGTAAATTTCCTTATCATGATCAGGGTCCCGTGTGAGTAATTGACATAGATAAATGTATTCCTTTACAGACTCTAGAGGCTGACTGACGATACTGAATTCTTGTTCCCTTGCCTGGCTATTGAACATTATCTTTGTTTTCTGCATATTCATCTTACACTTTCTCGGTTAAGGTTCTCAATCATTTGTTGTAATTCGTCCCCATTGTTGCTGAATAGGACAATGTCATCTGCAAACCGAAGGTTGCCGAGATATTCGCCGTTGATCCTCACTCCTAAGCCTTCCCAGTCTAAGAGCTTGAATGCTTCTAAGCATGCAGTGCATAGCATTGGAGAGATTGTCTCCTTGCCTCACTCCTTTCTTGATGGGTAACTTTATGCTTTTCTTGTGGAGAACCAATGTAGCTGTGGAATCTTTGTAGATATTTCCCAAGATATTCATGTATGCCTCCTGAACTGCTTGATTACGCAATGCCTCTGACTGCTGGTATCTCTACAAAATCAAATGCCTTTTCATAATCTATGAAAGCCATATAGAGAGGTTTATTGTACTCCACAGATTTCTCGATTACCTGATTGATGTTATGGATGTGATCTATTGTAGAATATCCCTTTCCGAAGCCAGGGCAAGTATAGAGGGACACTAAAGGCGCGTTAATAGTCCGACGTTTTCAGTGCATGATAGAGTGCATAGCGTGATTGCGGCCAATCATGCTATGCCGCTTGCGCTGCGCCAGGCAAAATGCCGTCCCCTCTATACTTGGACGCGCGCGCGCCGTTGACTGCTCTCTTTGGAGCATGCGCGGAACGATCCCCAAGTCGCACGCCGCTTTGAACACAGCAGCTGTCTGTGACCGTCAGCGAAGCGGTGTGGGCACCTTTTTTTCTTCGCGCAATGCATTGTGGGTCGGCTCAGTCGACGTGAAGGATGCGCGGGTGGTGCAAGAGCCATCTCGACGTCGGGCACGTCGGAGCGCATTAGCCGGGTCTGGTTACATTGGCCGTGCCAGTCGTTCGAACTAGAGACGTCTTCACGAACGTGACGTAGCGTGTGTGCCCGCGTGCTCACGCTACGTCGGACTATACAGTGTAGCCCTCTTATAACGAACACACCTACAGTGAAATAGCGGTTATAACGAAGTGATCTTGATTTCCCGTTGCATTTTCCGCATTGTCAATGCCTTTTTGGTCATGTTTTAACGAAGCAAATAAACGCAACTCAGCAGATATAGCGAAGCATTTTTTCAAGAAAAACAACAAAATACTTCCATCAAACATCCTTTCATGCTTTCGCGTGAATCAACAAGGCCAAAAAACCGCCAATCCTTGGCTCCTGGCAGCCTCCGCCAGCCCCGTTCACCCTTTCACCTAGCTCGGCTCCTTGCGAAAGCTTGCTTCACCGCATCACACAGCCGGCACTACCCGGTCGCAGTCTCCAAACCAAGCGAATGCTTCCTGTCTTTCTTTTTTTTTTCAATGCCAGGCAGGACGACCGCCGGGTACATGAGCTGGTTTAACGCCCTCCAGAAAGGTTCCGGTTTTGTCACGTTTCTCGTCGCACTGCGTAGTCCCCCAGTTGGTTAAACAAGAAAACTCTGCTCCAGTTGATGACATTGGTGATGACATTGGTGATGACATCGGTGCACATCAGCCAGTGACCTCTGGAGCAGCTGTCGCTGCTATCGGCACGTTACGTATGTACCTGAGCTCCGAGCCGGGCAGTTTGCTCTCAGCTGGACAGTGTTAAGGTCGCTGTTCTGAAACGCGCGGTCGCGAAAACACGTGCAGGGGACCCTCGACCACTTTTTTCAGAGGCTGTAAATAAAGTCTTCTACTTGGTATACTTGATGCTTGATTTTTTTTACAGTCCAGATATAGCGAAAAATCGGTTATAGCAAAGTAATTTCTGATTCCCGCCGACTTTGTTATAACCGGGCTACACTGTATACACGCCTTAATCGAATGATTTTTTCTCTAACTTTCATTAGTTCAAATTTTGTATAATTCGAATTTTCATGGCATCCCCGCGGAATTCAAATTAACGAGCTTTTACTGTATGAAAGTACTTAGTCCCACGAATATCATGCCGAACTTTTAAGCCTTCAACTGTAAGTGGAGTTATTGCACCAATACTCGGCTTTATCTCTCTTTTCATCCCTGCTAATGCACTGGAAGCTACACAGCGGAGAAACCAAGAGGGCAAAGCCCCGGCCAAAAGTTAAGTGTCATGGCGGTAAAAGGGCTTGTTGAGGCATCCCTTGGCGGCTGCGGTAGACATTGCTACGCACCATACCGCTGCCATCATGGAGGCTACGTGCCACAGATGCAGCTATGCACAGTGCTAAGATGAAATGATTTTGATGTCTTTTTTCAATCGCAGAAATATACTTTTTTTCATTTATTTAACTCAAACTTAGTTATTGTGTATTACTGAGAATGTTCTCGCGATCACGACATCAGCCAATAGCGTTGGTTGGCCAACTGCTTTCAATGACGACATAGCGGATGCAACACCAAGTGACTGTTCGCTGCTCTTGACACGAGATTATAATTTCCCTGCTGCATGCAGGGCAATGATATTTGGCTCACATGTTCACAGGAGCCTTGTTAACGGATCGGCAACAAGTTTTCTTTTTCTGTGCTCAAAAAGTGTTTCAGGGCACCTTTAAGGTATGAAACTGCTGTGCTTTGCTGAAGCTCTCGCGCAAAACAATGACAACTATTTTGCCACCTTGACTATGTCTTTCTTCGCGCTCCTGACATAACATTTAACTGGTAGGAAAATTGCCAGAACATTTGTTGATGAGGATGCCTATCCTACAGCAGCAGATTAATGTAGTCACTGTCATATGCAACCCGAGCATGCCTTAAGAGTATGTATGTTTGCTTCTGCAGAGGGTGCTAGACATATCTAGTTATAGTGTCTCGATTGTGCTTGCTTAATGCATCTTCTTTTCAAAGCAATCACTGCTGGCTTCAAGCAGCCCACATTTCTTAAATATGCTATAGATGCTTCTTTATTGTTTGGTTTAAGTCTGACAGTGGCTGTACATTCAAAAAAGGGTAGCTCGGAAAACTTCTTGAGGGAATTTTTGTTATGCAGAGTGCACAGAACAAAGAGATTTTCAATTACATGTTAGTATAGATATTGCAGAATTCTGTCAGACTTTGGAATGTTGCTAGCTGCAAGTTCTGCTTCGTTGCTGTTTGGCTGCATACAGTGGCACTTTTTACAATGATACCTTTTTTCCTCCGTGTTTCTCTTGCCTATGTGGCCTTTCAAAAGAGAAACGCGTTTGTGAACAATTTTTTTCAAGTGCTGTCCCCACCTGCAAAACTTAGGATGTCGGAAGGTTTTTTGTCATTCTAAGCATATCAACTCTTTATGTAATTGTACAAAGGAAGTACAAGCAAGAAGAATAAGGGGAACATGCGCTTGATTTCTTTCTTAGTTACAACAACATAAAGCCAACAGACAAAGAAGCCAGGGAAGGCATAGGGGAAATTGGCTGTTCATTTTAATTGAACTGCAGAAATAATAAAAAAATGGCGAAACAAAAGTGCATGAAAATACAGCACTCGTAGACCTTTATATTAAAACAGTCTCTTCTGCATCTCGCAGTGTCTCTAAGCACCCTCTTATCTTTTTTTTTTCTTCTTCTCCTCTTGCGTTTTCAGTGAGGTATGACAACGTCAATAGTCATCGGGAGAGACAGCACAGACAAGGGACAGGATTGCCTCGGCATTCTCGGCTTGGCTAAAAACGGCAATTGTACAGCCTTCACTGTTTGTTTCGAACTATCTGCCGGCGAGAGAGGGCATTCGCTTCCAGCATCCCCTGGGGTCCACTGGAACAGCGTGCTGTCCTTGTCTGGATATACATATCTCTGCAGTGTGTGGACAGCCATCTGTGACGACGCAATTGAATGATGACCACATTGTAATATTCGTTTCAGAAAGAGTTTGTTGAACGGCATAAGCCATGATTCTGTCTTTGTCCTCAGTGTGAGGTAATGGCTGCCGTTTGGATGGTGTAGCTCTGCTGCAATTTTTTGAGACCCTGTCCCTGTTCCATGTTGCCGACGTGCACTTTGCCATGTGTGTGTTTCTGTGTGTGTGCGTGTGGCAGTCTGCTAATGAGGCTGTTCCATTGGTGTAGTACCTGGTCATTACCTACCACACTATGCATAAGGCGTTTGTTACCTGTGCATTCCTTGCTTCCCGTACTTACGATGGCAGAGAAGTGAACGGAGTCAGTCCAGTAAGCAAAACATATGTGTACTTCAGCTGTTTAGATGGTCTCTTTAATTAGTCTCAATAAGTGTAGTAAGTGCACAAATAATTTTGACATTGTCTCAAGGCAGTCTGGCCGGACAGTTTTAGTTAAGTTCAGCCTAATTTTGCTTTTATGATTAATATCATTTATTAAACTCCCATTGGTATGCCCCAAGTATTCTTGTGAAAAAACTCTTAACAGTGAGTTTTTGCTTTGGGAGCTGTTTTATTTATGACAGGGTCGTCTTATGCCTTAAGGCGCACCGTTTGGAGTTGGTGTTTGGTTTCCCTTTGTTTCTTGTACTGGCACTGTGCTACGATAGAACAGGCTTGTCACCACTTTTCAAGGATCGCTGCATTACTGAACCCTCTCTAAGTCTTATCTAGGATAGATGGTGCTTGAGGCAGGTGCTTTTGCGTTTTATCACATCACGTCAACATTCTATGCAGTCAGCCACACAATGTGCAATTTATGGCAGACCTTTGGTTGCACACAATTTTTTGCTTTTGAGAGCCTGCCGATTTGTTCTCTCATTTCATCTTTCTAACGTTTTTGCCAATATAATATGTTACGTGCCAAACAGTTTCACGTAGTACTTTTTTTTTTTTTCTCATCTCTTTTTCCACCATCAGGTGGTTTACCGACTACTGCTATACATACACATTGTTCTAAACTCTCCAAGACTACGCTTTCATGTCTCTGAGCAGTCTAATCACTCTCAGCTACCACTGTTTCGCCTGGGCCTTAATGGCATGAAGACTTGTAAAAAGCAAAAAAATTGAAGCTTTTATGCTAGACGCACTGTTACTCTCCTTTGCACTTAAGATTTCTACGCCTTTTCGGGTGTATTTCATCACCCAACAGCCATCTCTGTTCTTGTCGGCATTCATTTCTTTAATACTGCATGCCGAGTGCTTTCTTGTCAGAAATGCCGTACTTACCAAAGCATTCTTGATTGGAGAGTGCTGAGTACACAGCAGTAAAGAAATGAAATGGCCCTGATAATGGCGACAGTTAATGTCATGCGAGGAAAAAATCGTGCACCTGAATGGCGTAAAATTTCAATGGTGTAAGTAGAAAGGATGCAGTTTTCAACCTTTTGCTCCCTTTCTCTCCCCTTTTCTGACAAGCTGTGATACAGGTCCTGAAAAAAATAAAACAATTCATAGCTGCACTGACAATACACAGGTCTTTGCCATGTTTCGGTGAACATATTGCCATGCAGCATGTAAATGTTAATGAGCAGCAGGCTGCAAAAAGAATTTTTGCATTTGCAGCTGCTTCTGCTGCTGCTGCTAGCTTTCTATTGTATAGATGCCGCTGCGACTTTTTCACTGTAAAGCATCTAGTGTTTCATAGACCTGTAGCTTAGTGACCTGTCCCTTGTAGTGATTCTCGAACTTGTTATTATGAACAAAGGTTCTTAAAGCACTTGACTGTGTACAAATTAGAGATCTTCGCTCCGCCCCGCTCCCCCTCAGCTGGCTGTCAGTCTGAAGTCGGCCTCTTGCAGCATGCACCATTACCCATGTGAAGTAACAATGTTAATGTCGTGGCCACATTTCCTTTTTTGGCTGCAGTTGGTTTCACTTCACGTCCTTGCTTTCTGTCTGCAATTCTTTGCAATGGTACATATCTGAAATGTTTTGCTTAGCGTGTTCAATTCCATAAAAAAGGGTATGGCTTGACACATGTTGCAGGAATGAATTCTTTCGCACAGTAAACACAGCTGGCGCATTTCTTAACGGCACGATTTATTAGTGAGGAAAAGGCATTTCTATATGTCTCATTATTCAAGCTAAATTTCTCACCTCTCATTTCCACTCGTACTTAGCATGAACTGCCATTGCTGCAAATTGTAAAAGATTGTCAGGCATACTACCATGTGGGTGCCGTACTGAGCAAACATAAGAAATTATAAATTTCCGCTCATCTCATGTGGAATTGAAGTTATTGTTTAAATATTATCCTTTTGGCATGCTGCTAAACTCTTTTTAAGTCATTTTAAAGGGCTTTGTTTCTTTTATCTCTTCTTGACTTAGCAGCCTTCATGCCTCGCTTGACTAGGGCTGTAGTTTCTCTTATGAGTCTCCCCAGCGATTAAGCATATTCTTGCCGCCATGCGCCCTTCTCTTGGCACGTAGCTCAAGACATTGAAGCACAGTGCTCCCTTTGGGTAGATGTTTATTCAGGCACACTAGCACTACTACTCGTATAGAAAGCACTGGCACCTGGTTTAGATGTAGTTGTACCGAGCACCTTGTTTTTCAACCTGACGGTTGTTTGTGCCCCATTGCAATATGTGGGAGGTCTGTGTCCAAGAGTTGTGCTGGCCACAGTCTGGAGCAGCGCCTGCAAATGAAGTTTGCTCATTCTGCTAGTTCAGGAAAGAATTTTTTTTTTTTTAATATCAAGGGACTCCAGCTCTTTCTTGAATTTCTTGTATGTGATCTTACCTTAACTCTTTTTCTGGGTGCCATTTATGATGGCCTATGCCGAACATGTCAGGAATGTTCATTTTGCAGAAGAGCAGTATTAATGTTTTTATCTAGGGTGGCTTGGTCATGGACACATCTTGAAATAAAGAGTAACGAGGCAGCAATATGTGTAGATTTTTTCAGAGGCCTGCATTGGACCGATGGCGTCATGCGTAACCTGTATTTCTTGGCATCATCTTGTGGATGCGCTTTCAAGTTCACAAGCAGAAGCTTGATGAAGGCCGAAATTAATCCCTGATCCATAGCAAACCGGCACGCCTTTCAGACCATGGCCAACACACACTCTTGCCTGCACGCATGTGTCAGGTGTCGTGGGAAGTCGGCAATTCAATGCGTGTTTAAGTAGCAACAAATGTTGTATTGGTGTGTACATAGCGTGTCCACCATTGTTCTTCTACGTGGGCTATTCCTTGGGATGCCTTTGCCCTCTGGTGTTACTTGAGGGGCTGCCATGTATGTGAACTTGTATGCTTTTCCGCATAGTGTGTCTGACTCTTGTTTGTGGTGCCATTGTGAGTTTGGATTTGTCATTTGTTGCCAGCTCACACGACCTGTAGCTGCAGTATTGTCATTACGTGCCCAGATGTACTCTCCTTTTTCTCGCATGGAGAAGCTTGCCTGTGGATATTGCAAGACTTGTATGTTCTGCGCATGGCTACATCCCCTAAGTTCTTATCTTCCTCCTTATTTCACAACTCTTTTTTTTTTCTTTTTTATGATTACCTCAATGACCATGCTGTGGTGACTGCCTGCTCTCAAGTTACGAGCAGCACAACTTATGGTAAGGGCTGCACAAAAACAGGGTGGTAGCTGATGCTGGGCAGAAATTAGTGCCACTACTGACCAGCTCCTGTTCGACTAGCTTGCCACTCTTATTTTTGTGCATACTATGCTGAAAGGTTGAGTCTTGAAGGCCAGTCGCTCACATAGCTGAAACAAACTGCAGATAAAAATTGAGTAAGGGGACGCTAATACAGGGCATAAGAATAGAGAGCTTTAGCGTACTGTCACTGCCGCCTTGCCAGCTGTGTGCATGCCACCATGCACAGTGTGGCTAGCGTATGCAAACCTGGCAGGTAGCTGTAACTCTTATGGTAGTATGGTCGTAGTGGTATGCTAAAACTCTCTAATATGTCCTTCCTAAAGCTGTACTGTGTGGCACTATTATGCAAATTTTAGCAAGCGTCATTGTTGCTGCAGTTGTTGCTTCATCTTGTCCAGCGTAATGTTCTTTTGCAGGCACTTTGACCTGCCTTGAGCCTTTGCAAAGCTTTTTGTTGTACATGTGTTAATCGCAGTGAATTGTAAGCTTCACACCTTATTAGTGGTGCAGAGTAAAATAGAACAGAGTACAGTTGGGTTTCCATGATTTGCGACTGCATAATCTAACATGGCTGATGCTTGGTTAAATTTGCATTGAGACAGCGATAACTACATGCTCTTGATTCTGTAATTAAAATGGTGCAGCACACGGCTAAACAACTTGCATTTTAGGCATAGCTGCCCTACATTGAGTAATATCGCATGCATCTTCCATTCAATTTCTGCACCCAAGACCAGAATATATGGTACTTAGACGCATGGACATATATAACCTCGCCTATGAAACAGAAGATGCCTATAGGGGAAGCTGATTTAACTGTAAAAAAGGCAATACCGTAGTCCAATTTATGTTTGGCAGTAAGGTTGTTTTACTCAGTAGTTTAACATAGAGAGTGTAGCAGCTTGTTAAAGTGAGCTGTTGCACCCTTAAGACCAAAACGCTGAGGGCTAGTCCAGGGGGGATAGCTGTGTAAAACTTTTTAACAGTTACATTTTTCCAGTCTGGTTGAAAACTTGGCTGTCAGATAATGGAAAATCAATCCTGACCCAGATTATTCAACAGTCTCTTACGTGAATGTGGGCATGCCATACTATCCAAAAGGAGAGGACTATTCGCTGCGATTGGCAGAATTGAAAACACATTCAGTTGAGATTGTAATTTTGTGTGTGTGTGTGTGTGTCCAGAGATCTGCATTCTGCTATGTCCTCAGAATGCTGTGTGAATAACAGGTTCCAGCGCCCATATGTACATAGCCTTATAAATATGAAATCGTTGGCGTTCTTTCGCGTGTCAATAAGCGGCGATGTTATCGTGCCCGTTCGTCCTCCTGTCTCGAAGAACGAATGGGAGATTTTTCTTCGTTTCTTCTGCGACTGCAGTCGCACAAGTGTACAGCGTGATTAGAATAGATAGATATTTTATTTTCCTGCGAATCATAATTTTTTATCATAATTTATTGCAGTGTGTAATTAATAACGTTTAGATGGTATGTGTGCGAAGAGAAATATATGTTCAGCGTATATATATAGGGTTGTCACGAAACAGGTCAACCGTATTGCTATTCTAGCTGTGTGAGCAGTCGGCGTTCGAAGGTATACATGTATACATATATATGTACGCACTACACATGTATATTGGAAGAGAAAGCATAAAAAAACAAACCCTGTGCGGCGCTTGTCCTTTCCCGTATTAATTTGAGATTCGCACCGGGCACTGATCTCGGAGCGCGTGTAATCTTGGTTGAACTGTTAGTACAAAAAAAAAATGTATGAATAAAAGCTGTTTTGCCTAAAACCTCCCGCCCTTTTCTTGCATGTGTGGTGTCTTTACTGCTGAATCTGACCCACACGAAAAAGGAAAGAAAGCCTACCTCATGACTATTTTAGGAATGTGATGGTGTGCTTGCCAGCTCCAAGTTTAGTAAACACTTTATTTAGGTCCTGAGAAGCCAGGCAGGGGGGCCTGCTAGCCGTTGGCTAGTCCCATGTCGGAACAGAGAGGCCGTGCTTCTCCGCTCGTTCACGGGCCCTCTGGACAGCCAGGAGTTGGACGTCTTGTCTGGGATCTGTGATTGCCTTTGTCCAGTCTTCTTCTTGGTTAAAATCCTGTAACACAGGGCACTGCCAGAGCATGTGATTTAATGAGCGAAATTCAGTGCCACAATCTGGGCAGAATGGATCGATGTCAGGGTGAAGTTTGTTCAGAAAGCCCCTAGAGGGGTAGGACCCCGTCTGGAGCATGGGGAGCATGCTAGATTGTGATCTGTTGAGCTTATGATGGGGGGAGGGAAAACTCTGCCTATCCCCTCTGTAATGTGATGTGATTTCTTGAAAAGTAACTAGAGGATCACTGTGGAAGAGCTCTCCCGAACTCACCCGAGACACCATCCCGTCGCGGCATATGAAACCTCGCGCACGGTCGTGGGCTATCTCATTGGGGTTCAGGTGACCCGGTAATATGTCTGATCCCATGTGTGCTGGGAACCAGACTATGTGATGAATAGTGTCTGAGGGGGGTCTGCCGTTGATAATCCTGGCTGCCTATTTGGCTATCAATCCCGATGCGAACGCTCTAATTGCCGCTCGGGAGTCCGTGTAAACTGTAGTGCGTGTTGTATCAAGTAATGTGAGAGCTATAGCAGCCTGCTCCGTCACGTCGACCAATGAGGTCTTTAGCGAAGCTGCCGAGAGGAGATCTCCCCTGTCATTGACTATAGCTACGGAAAACTTGTCGGAGCTCGTGTGTCGCGCCGCGTCAACAAAGGTCTCCGTTCCGGATAAGTTCTTTAGGAAAGCCCTAGCCCTTGCCAATCTTCGACCTTTATTGTGTTGTGGGTGGACGTTTCTTGGAAAAGGGTCTACAATAAAGGAATTCATCGTTTGATTATCAAGTTGCGTGGTTTCTCCCTGATTAAAACTAGGACGGAGGCCTGCAGCATCCGACAGTCTTCTGCCTGCTTTGGAGTTCGATAATCTAATAATTTGTGCTGATCTTTGCGCTTCAATTAACTCCGAAGTGGTGTTGTGTACTCCCAACTTCATGAGTTTCTCTGTGCTAGCCGTGATTGGAATACCAAGCACCTTTTTGACACTTTTGCGCATGAGCGTATCTAATTTATCTTTCTCTGTTTTTGTCCAATTGAGGGCCGCGACTATGTAAATGACATGGCTCATGAGGAAAGCATGGTGAGCCCTAAGGAGTATATCCTCGCCTATGCCGCCTTTCTTGTTGGGCACTCTCATAATTAATCTGAGAATGTTCTCTGTTTTCGTGGTGAGATGAGCTATAGACTTTGCATTGCAGCCCTTCGAGTCTAATAAAAGCCCTAGAATTTTGATAGAGTCTGCTCTAGGGATGGTATACCCATCCCTGGTACGAACGCTAATGGGCACCTGATCGAGTGGGGTGAGTCCCCTAGCACCTCGTCTAGCCTGTCTGTACAGCAGGAGTTCCGACTTTCCAGGCGAGAGTGCAAGTCCCGTACTGTCCAGGAAAGACTGTAACGTCTAGAGCCTCCTGTAGAGCTTGTTCGACTGTCGCCTCCGATCCTCCGGGACACCAGATTGTAATGTCGTCAGCATATAATGCATGACCAACATTAGCAATTGTTGCAAGGCTTTCCGACAATTTGCGCATTGCTATGTTGAACAGAAGTGGTGAGATAACTGCCCCTTGGGGAGTGCCCCTTCTTCCGAGTGTGAAAGACCGCCGTCCTGCTCTCAAGGAAAGATTCAACCGAAGGAGAAGAATTTAACTCCCAAGTTCCAGGCCGATATCTCCTTAAGGATGTAGTCATGTGTAATTGTGTCGAAGGCCTTGGATAGATCTAGTGCGAGTACCCCTTTTACATGTTTGTTTTGAGAGTCTATGATCTGTGTTTTGAGCAGGAGCATGACATCCTGCGTGGAAAGCGAGGGCCTGAAACCCACCATATTGTACGGGAATAGCTCATTCCGCTCGATATGTCTCGATATCCTGTTATGCACTGCATGTTCCGCTACTTTGCTAATGCAAGAAGTAAGGGAGATAGGACGGAGGTTCTCCAAGCTAGGTGATTTACCTGGCTTGGGGATGAGGACCACTGTGGCCTTTTTCCAACTGTCCGATATACGACACCCTCCTCCCATACCCTGTTTATCTCGTTCACTAAGAATGAATGGCTTTGTCGTCCAAATTTCTTAAGAGCCGGTTTGTAACTCCATCGGGGCCTGGGGCAGACCTTCCGTTAAGATTATGCAGCACTTCCCTGATCTCAGCTTCCGAGAAGGGAGCGTCCAGCTCTGGGGCAGGCGCGCCCTCATATCGAGGGTGGGAAGAGCTTGAGCTTTGGTCAAGTGGAAGGTATTTGTCAGCTAGTTTCCTAAATATGGAGGCTTCTGAGATGCCGTCCATTAGCTCCTTATTAATAAGTCGCTCCAAGTTAGTGGTGCTAATTTCTAGATGCGGCGATGAAACAAACTACAGAAAATGCACTGGACTGACGCTGATCGAATATGAGCCGATTTTACTGGAATGGCTGTGACAGCTGAATGCCTGCTAGAAGCACGTGTTTCGTGTCCTGTTATAATTAGTCTCTGATCCATTTAATCGTGAGACGGTGTGCTCGTTCCCCAAACGGGTCTGACCCCCTCTGTAGCCTTCGCTACTACTAAGGGTTTTTCCACACCGTTTTCGTCCGGCGACGGCGAGCGGCGGCGTGTTCTGTATAGCAATTAAATTTTAGCATGGCCTCCTAAATGGGGATTGCGCGTTGGGAGACAGCCCACGCATCCCGATCTCGGTAGCCTTGATTGTAGTATCAGTTAAACAGCCGGCAACGAAACATTCCTCGGAGTCCCGAAGTTTCGCTTTCAAACGTAATGGTATCAATGATTATAAAATAAGTTAGCTTGCGTATACTCCACTCGAATGGATAACTATATTGCCGTTTAGTTTTGTACTTTTTTTTCAGGCCAATAATCTTGAATGTTTCGTTTCTCACGTCACATTTTACCGTTTCCACATTGGAGGTCAGCTAGGATGTTTGTACGGCTGCGGCGGTGAAAGCTGACGGCGTGGTCCAGCATCGCATCCTGCGTGGCGTGAGCACCTAAGCGGCCGCATGACCAGTACGTCGGTGATGGATCATATCGATAAACCAGGGTGTGAGAATTGCGCTTATGCAGGTTCCGGTCTTTGGTTTATCAATTGCTCATATTGACATACATCTGCAAAGTTGGTATTTTGGAGCGAAACTCTTAGGCGCCCGTTCCTGCGGCGACCGTTGGTGTTGTCACTCGTGACCGAGCGAACGAGCACAGCGAAGGAGGAGCGCAGAGCGTAGCGGGAGATGAAAGACGGCGATAGCGAAGAGAGCGCGAGAACGAAAGCGGAGGAGGGGGTATGGCGAAAGTGTGAGAAGAAAAGCGTAGTGCCGCGCTAGACGGACTTTGCAGTAAGTAAGTGAGTGGGCAGCGACGATGGCTATGAGATGGCGCCAGAGTAGCGTGCGTCAGACACATGAAAACAAAGCGCTGCAGGAGCGGAGGTCTGCCTGCGGCTGCTGTGAATCGCGCCCACGCGTCACCCACGCGCTGCCCCTCGCGATCTTCCGATTAGCCAGGCAGTCGCGCCACACTTCGCTCCGTTTGCAACGTGCCGCGTGAGACAGATTGTCCGCACCAGCCAATATATCGCAAAATGAACACAGAGCTGCGCTCAAATTTTGTATTAGGTAGTATCGTAATCGTCGGCGAGTTATTTTTTTTTTTTAGAGCGAAGGCTCTTTAAGCCAGACGTAATTTGTGGTTCGTATCAAGAAACTATGAAGAAATAAAAAAGTTGTCGCAGTTTCACCTGAAAGGCGAAGCATCAATTGCGATAGCAAATTTGAAGAGAGCTATACGGAGTAATGATAGCAGCTTTATCAGCTGTATAAACTTGGACATGCGGCAGCACCGGCAACACGCAGAACTGTTGTCGACGCCGTCGGCGTTTTGCCCGCGTTCGCTCAAACTACGTGCGGCGTTGGTGACTGTTGCCGGAGCCTCTCATATAAATAGGCACTTGGTGCCGCAGCTAAACGTCGCCTCCCTTCCCTCCCCCTCCCCCACGTCCTTTCGCGCGTCGGAAGAAGGCACGTTTGCTCTACATATATGGTGATTGTAGAGGAGGAAAGAGACGCCTACTTCTGCAGCCCTTAAGGGAGCACAGCGCAGAACGCGCGTTTGTTCTCCGCCGTGCGTTCACTCCCCGTGAAAGCGCGCGTCCCTCGCGCCCTTTCACTCGCACATACAGCGTTCGGCGCGCGGCGACGATTTCATTTCCATTGACGTCATACGGAACCTCACGGCGACGGCGACGCCGACGGCAGAAATCTGCTTTTGAGTGTCCATATAATTGCTATCGCAATAAAAGAAAATAAGCTTTCTTGCCGAGGCGTAATTCGAGCCCGCGTACCCCTGGTCCCAAGGCGAGCGTCGTAACCACTATAGGCCACTTTCTTTTTTTTTTTTTTTTGAGGATATGCAGCCACGCTTGCAGAACGTGCATTTATGCGAAGCATGTGATTGCGTTCGAGTGTCGTCATCTTCGTCCACAGCTGGCGCGTTCGCACGCTCGTGCTCTGCGAGGCGAAGAGGTTTTGCGCCCTATGAGAGCGACAGAGAGACGCATTCACGGAGCGGGTCTGCTGGGAACGCGTTGTCAGCACTGCAACGCGGTGTCGGGGTTGCAAGCTGCGCTATGCAACGCGCAGTGACGGCCGTAAGTCCGAGACGCGCGAAAAGAAATTATCATCATCATGAGTAATAAGATGAAAAGTTTGCGCGCACTTCCGGAAAATGCTGGGCTACGATGGCCCAGCTTCGCTGTGTCAAGCGTTGCGCGGCCCAGTGCAAGGTTAAGCGTTTCTTTTGTAATTTTTATTTTATTGTTATGCGGCTAGAAACAGTAGTTAAGGGCTAAGGTCTGTCCGTTTGCAAGTGTATAAAAGTTAGAACAATTCTTAATTTATAAAAAAAAAAACACCGGCAGATCCCACGCCCTGTGGGAATCGATGTTATGCGAAGCAATGTGCGGGGAGACTACCAATTTACGAAATGATCATGAGAGTACCAAGACGTAGGCGGCTCTTTCATCACCTACATGACACGCATGTCATGACATTCATGTGATGAGTCCTCAGGAGTCCCTTTAGCTACACCTAAGAGGCCATCGCGGAAAGGAATAGGCTCTGAATAATGAATACCTTCTTCAGGAAGCGCAGCAACAGGAAGTGGACTGTGGACCTGGAAAAGCCCTAATGGCGAAACAAGGAATGAAATAGATTTCATACTCTCTGCCGATCCAAGCATAGTGCAGGATGTAGAAGTGTTAGGTAAGGTTAAGTGCAGTGACCATAGGTTAGTGAGGTCTAGGATTTCTCTCAATTTGAAGAGAGAGAGAGCGAAATTAGTCAAGAGGAAACAGGCCAACCTAGAGGCAGTAAGGGTAAAAGCAGACCAATTCAGGCTGGTGCATGCAAACACATATGCAACTTTAGAAAACGAAGATAAAGACAACATAGAGGTAATGAATGAAACCGTAACTAGGTTGATCTCAGAAGCAGCAATTGAAGTGGGAGGTAGGGCACCAAGGCAACCAGTAGGTAAGCTCTCCCAAGAAACAAAGGACCTAATAAAGAAACGACAGAAGATGAAAATGTCCAACTCAAGAGATCAGATAAAATTCGCTGAACTGTCAAAACTAATCAACAAGAAAAAAAGTAAGGGATATTCGAAATTATAACGTGGCAAAGATTGAGGAAGCCGTAAAATATGGACGCAGCATTAAATCAGTAAGGAGAAAGCTTGGCATAGGACAAGGCAAGATGTATACACTGAAAGATAAGCATGGTAATATCATCAGCAATTTCGATGACATAGTAAAAGCAGCGGAAGAATTCTATACTGACCTGTACAGTGCCTAAAACAGCCAAGCTACTTTCATTCAAAATAGTGATGAACCGGATACAGAGGCTCCTTCTATAACTAGCGCACAAGTTAGAAGGGTCTTGAAAGACATGACCAGGGGAAAAGCTGCTGGAGAAGATGGAATAACAGTAGATTTAATCAAAGATGGAGGAGATATCATGCTTGAAAAGCTTGCGGCCCTTTATACGCAATGCCTCACAACTTCATGCGTACCAGAGAGCTGGAAGAACGCCAACATTATACTAATCCATAAGAAGGGAGACGTTAAAGAACGGAAGAATTATATAGACCCATTAGCTTGCTTTCAGTATTGTATAAAATATTCACCAAGATAACTTCCAATAGAATAAGGGCAACACTTGACTTCAGCCAACCAAGAGAACAGGCTGGCTTCAGGAAGGGATATTCTACGATGGATCATATCCATGTCATAAATCAGGTAATCGAGAAATCTGCGGAGTACAATCAACCTCTCTACATGGCTTTCATAGATTATGAAAACGTATTTGATTCAGTAGAGATACCAGCAGTCATAGAGGCATTGCGTAATCAAGGAGTACAGCAGGCATACGTGAATATCTTAGCAAACATCTACAAGGATTCCACAGCTACCTTGGTTCTCCACAAGAAAAGTAGAAAGTTACCTATCAAGAAAGGGGTCAGGCAAGGAGACACAATCTCTCCAATGCTATTCACTGTATGCTTAGAAGAAGTATTCAAGCTCTTAGACTGGGAAGGCTTAGGAGTGAGGATCAACGGCGAATATCTCAGCAACCTTCGGTTTGCAGATGACATTGTCCTATTCAGCAACAATGGAGACGAATTACTACAAATGATTGAGGACCTTAATCGAGAAAGTGTAAGAATTGGGTTGAAGATGAATATGCAGAAGACAAAGATAATGTTCAATAGCCTGGCAAGGGAACAAGAATTCAGGATCGCCAGTCAGCCTCTAGAGTCTGTAAAGAAGTACGCTTATCTAGGTCAATTACTCACAGGGGACCCTGATCACGAGAAAGAAATTTACAGAAGAATAAAATTGGGTTCGAATGCATACGGCAGGCATTACCAAATCCTGACTGGGAGCTTACCACTGTCGTTGAAAAGAAAAGTGTACAATCATTGCATTCTACTGGTGCTAACATAGGGGCAGAAACTTGGAGGTTAACAAAGAAGCTCGAGAACAAGTTAAGGACCACACAAAGAGCGATGGAACAAAAAATCTTAGGACTAACGTTAAGAGACAGGAAGAGAGCGGTGTGGATCAGAGAACAAACGGGGATAGCCGATATTCTAGTTGACATTAAGCGGAAGAAATGGAGCTGGGCAGGCCATGTAATGCGTATGGAATGGATAACCGGTGGACCATTAGGGTTACAGAATGGATACCAAGAGAAGGGAAGCGCAGTCGAGGTCGGCAGAAAACCAGATGGGATGATGAAGTTAGGAAATTTGCAGGCGCAAGTTGGAATACGCTAGCGCAAGACAGGGGTAATTGGAGATCGCAGGGAGAGGTCTTCGTCCTGCAGTGGACATAAAATATAGGCTGATGATGATGATGATGATGATGAAGAGGCCTTAAAGCGAAAGCCATAGTCATTCTCATGGCTATGACTTCGACCATCAACTTTTTCCTTCACTTAGTACCACATCCGAACCCATTCCATTGGTTTTTCAGTGTTAATCTTTTTTCGCTGAGTCATGCTTATGACTATAACTTCTACCACCATCCTTTAGTGTTTCCTTCACTTAGTGCCCACATCCGAACCCACTTCAGTGGTTTTTGAGTGTTAAATCTTTTTTCGCTGAGTCATTGTCATTTTTCCTCAGTCATGGTCATGACTAGCGACCGGATTTTAGGCAAATGTCTTTTTTGTTCCTTGCGTTCCTATCGCCCCACTTTGATATATGAGCATGAATTAGAGGTTAAGAAGGGCTTTTATAGTGTTTTTATAGTGCCTATAAATGCCTATTTTGGCGTTTGTGCCTAAATGCCTATAAATGCCTATTTTCAATATCGGCGCCTATATGAACACTATTTAGCCTGAAGTTTCGCATTCGAGTGCAGTTAGAGACTGTTATTCATGTTACCGGGCAACACTGACTGTTCGGAACTCTGTGGGGTTCAACCTAGTCCTTTAGTTAAACCAACTCCCGGAAAAAAAAACTGCTAGCAGCATTGAAATGAGACGCGCCGGCCAGCATACGCCGACGCGCTGACATTGCGCGAGCGGTTGGCGAATGCGAAACCTCGGAGAGCCGTCAGGGGAAAGGAGAGTGAAGAGCAAAAGAAGAAAGAAAAATGTGATGTGCACGCGGATTTTGTTTTGCTTGTAATTTACTTTTTAAGGTGTTCACCGCTGTCGGGCGTTCCTTCTCAGCGTACGAGATCATTCTCAGTGACAAGAGGCACAATTTTGAATCCGAAAATCTGGAGATGGTGGTAGTTTGCTATTGTTTCCACAATCTTCACAGTGATTCTTCGACTACGTTCCGCGTGCTCTCCAAACATATTTCTTCAAACACGTGCACTTCAAATGGGCGGAAGTCTATTTGACAGTGTTGGGACGTCTGGCCTGTACAATTCGGATAATGTCATTGTATATGAGAAAATTGCGAAGAGTTGTACCTAACAGTCCTCACGTACGTAAGAACATGCTAATTTCTTAATAAATCGTAGTCTCTCTTGCATTTGTTATTTGTCTGTTTTTGTTGTGCCTTAATTTAATTGCGTCAGGCAGACAAAGTATCGTTTTTTTTTTTTTTTATCAGTATTCCCAGCTTTCAAGTATTCTTTTTCATGCCTGTTTCACTATATGCGACGCTTGAGTACAGTGGTCATTGAACATGAATATGAGCAGTGTGCTTATTGAATGAAGCCAATTGATCGTCATTAGTCCAGCAGTTTTATGGGACAATTGCACGGCTATGTTCAAATGTTGGCGCCTTTGTGCCATCATACACAATAACATTTCTTGTTTTATTGCCGTAGATACAGGTCGCGCACGTCTTCGTTTAGAAATAATTTGCATTTATGTAAAGATTTATTGTGCCTATATTTACGACGTTGTAGGCCTAAAACGTTGTTTTGCCTGGCTATTTTTGGCGCCTAAAACGCGCTTTTTTAACACCTAAAGATCCGGCCTCTAGTCATGACTATGACTTCTACCATCATCCTTTAGGGTTTGCCTTCACTTAGTACCCACGTCCGAAACCATTTCAGTGGTTTTTGAGTGTTAATCTTTTTCGCTGGGTCAGTTTCATGACCTACATGACACGCATGTCATGACCTATCACTTATGTTCGTCATACACTCCTGTCGTTCTATGCCAATTTTGGTACCTACCAAGTTAACGGTTTCGACCATGAGAGCAACAAGACGTAGGCGGCTGTTTGATGACCTACATGACACGCATGCCATGACATATCATTTAAGTTCGTCATATACTCTTGTCATAGTATGCCAATTTTGGTGCATACCAAGTTAACGAAACGACCATGAGAGCACAAAGACGTAGGCGGATAGATAGATAGATAGATAGATAGATAGATAGATAGATAGATAGATAGATAGATAGATAGATAGATAGATAGATAGATAGATAGATAGATAGATAGATAGATAGATAGATAGATAGATAGATAGATAGATAGATAGATAGATACTGCCAAAGTAGCAAATGTTTGCCAAGAAATGCTTCGCATAAAAAAAAAAATATCGCCACCCAAGCACTCGCGTACAGATGGTTAACCAGCGAAGCTGAAACATGCGACCCCGGTGTTTATCACTGGGTTAATCTCGACGGTTGGCAGGCTGCCGGATCCTCGGGTACGCAGTTGCTGCTTGCACTCGGCCACGCGGGCCTGTTCTTGTGCCCGGACTGCAGCATCGGCACTGCGAACACGAGCTCTCTCACGGTGCTGCTGCTGTCGGCGCTGTTCTTCGTAAGCTGCCTACTGTTCGGGAGTTCGTACGATGCGTGGCCTACCCATGTCGAAGTCGGAGAGAAACTGCTGCACGCGCGCTCGGCTGCGACGCAGAGAACGACGTCATTGACGGCGCAGCCAACGGCGCGCCTCTCTTTCGCTTTTACCTGCGGCCAGGGTATACAGTTCAAGGGACGCGTTACAGGTCCGGGAGCCCACCACCCGGAGTTCACAGGGGTATGTGCCATTGGCGCTTGGACCCTTTCTGCACTATCACCATGATCGGCCCACATTTCGGCGTACATCGGACGAACGGATGTTGGCTTCGCCTAGCGCCATATACAGCTTTGAGACATTGTGTGGGGAATCGAACCAGCGCTTCTTCAAGCCGAAGCAGTGACCACTGCTACTTGTCCGCCATCTTCAACCGTTATAGGTACAGTTCGCCGTTTTCGGTTTAAAGCGAAAACGGTTTTTTTTTTTCGTTTTTTTTTTTTTCTGGAATTTGCTTTCACCCGACGCTCTTCGGTTAAAACCAAATTTACCAGAAAGCTACAGACAGTGACAGCCGTGCAGCTGTCAGCTAGCCTACGTGCACTTCGATACAAGGAGCATGGCGAGATCATAGTCACGTGTCAGTCTGGCACCTATCTGTATACCTTGAAAGCGAACAGCTTTCTTTGGATCTTTCGCAGGTTGTACCCAAGGAGTTTTAAAAAAAATTCTGGAGTGGAGCTGCCGTCTCAAAAGTGAAGCCGGACCGCCGCCATCTTACCATAGGCAAGCAATAACGTTAGGAAATAGCTGACAAGGAAATTTATTTACCCGTAGGCACGCGTACAACTGTTGTATGAACGTATACAATGCAATATAACGTACCACACATGCAATACATCGTACTTCATATAAACAGAACAGATGAGCAAACAAAATAGTAAATTGCGTCTGCTTGACATTAACTTTGCCACACATCACAAACACAAGATCATAAATGTCAGCCTCGGATTCATGAATGACATCCGAAGCACAGACAGGTACAGTGTCTACTCAGGCAAACAAAGTTTGGGCATTATTCTGGCTGTAGCAAAACTTTGCCTCGAGACACGGTTAGGTACCGCGTAGACCAGCGGTGAAGAAACTCGGCTTCACCGAGCTTGAAGAGCTGTTCTTCAAGATGACCCCATATTATCACCCTTAGTTTGCGCACTCTGGGGTACATTGCTCTATTTGGCTGCCGGGATCGTTCTGCAATGTGCGCAATAGCGGGGAATATACGAAGCACTTCCTCCCACTCCGTGCTGCTTTTAGGCGGATAATTTAGCCGTGCAGATATCGTTGGACGTCTTCCTTTCTGTCACTGGTTTCAGAAGAAAGCCTTAAGTTATTTTCAAATTTTATGGCCCATCATGATATTAATACACAGCCAAAGGGAAAATTTTAAGCGAAAGATTCTAGCTTTTAATTTCAAATTAGCCTAGCATTTGCAATAACTGACCAAAAGGACGTGAGCTGCTAGCAGATTTCAACTGTCACGGCCCTCTTTCAGAGTAGAAGTATAGGCAAACTGTGGCTTCCCTTGTGCCGGCAAGAAACTGCGGGGGCTGCCACTCCAGCAATTTTTTTTTAAAACCTCCTTGGTTGTACCTCCGGACCAGGTTGGACTTCCACCGCCGTTTCAAAGGTGCCGGTGCAAAATACGTGTGCGCGCAACCGAGTTGAAAGGAAATTTGAATATGGTGGTTAGCCTTGGATTGTTGGCACGATTGCAAACAGCAAAGAAAATTTGTTCACACGTAGGCGCACGTACAACAGTGCTATGTATATGTATGTATACAGGTGCATTGTTTACAATGACTACAACGTATGCCAACTATTGAGCACTTTGAGACGCACGTGGTGTCTACTTGTACAACAGCCGCAAATGTGCTGGTTAACGGCTCTGTATTCTGCGGAATTCCACAATAAAACAACAAACTCACCTGAATGTCCTCACCTGCAACAAATGTACGACATCAAGCGCATCATCCCTTCAATAAAGCGTATAGCTTTCTTGAAGCGTTTGGTTATTTCTTGCTTGCTTTGACATTCATCGTCGATGCTTTCTGCCCATGTTTTCCGGCAGCCCAACTTGGCCAGACGGCAGCTAGCTGGAACCTCATAAGCATGATCAAATTTAATCCGGAGTATTCTACTAAGGCCGTCCCACAACATATGCCCATTGTGCAACTTCGGGGTGTTAAACACCGCAATTATAGTATAATAAAGGCACAAAAAAGCAACCAAAACGCGTTGATTAACACACTACAAATCATTACGTACTATATACAAGGGGAGGTGGATATATATGCACGTAAACATTTTGTACACACAAAGGCGTTTGGTCACGACATTTTGCCCTTAGCCAGTCTTTTAACGCGACAGCGTTAAGGGCCCCGTGTCGCAGAAAACCCGGTGTCGGCGTCGGTGTCGGCATCGGCGTAAGCATGGGCGTCTGGCGGAAATAATCATGCCGAACCACATCATCCCGAACCACCCCGACCGGGCGGGACCTTCGCGTAGCGCGGAGCGTTAGTGAACAAAAAATGAATTTCTCAAAGTAAAATCCGTCAGAAAAATCGTAAAGTACGACTTAACCACAACCTACAGACGTGATAGCGTCGGATTGTAATTTGAATACACGAGAAAAAATCCTGATAAGCAGCCAGGGATCTTTGAATGCTATCGCGTTCCACTCTTAAAGGCGAAGCTTAAGCGTCCTCTAATTCTGATGGTGCAGCGCCTCCTCTACTTTTTCAACATAGAGGAGGCGCTGGATGGTGTTTCGCTGTACTTTGGTTGTTCTAGGCAACATTGCGGGGAATGCTGAAAACCGAGCCTTTCTAGACAATTCTGGCGTTGCGATCGTTCGGCTGCCACGACAGGTAGTCCTCGAATTTGTCTATAACCTTCGTTGTTGTGGCTTCAGAAGTATCTGTGGCGTTAATTATTACGCTCTAAAGACAGCATGATCTCCCTGACATGGATCCCGGCCCATGCGGGCCCTGTCCACCCACACCTCCCAACCTCAACGAGGTCACCCACTCCATATTGCGCGAGGCCTATAGTCAACCGCGCCGGAGACACTGGAGACGAGTTGGACACCAGGGACAATCTGACTACTTATAACGATCTCGTTAAGGCATTTTACCTTAGTCGCCGAACCTTCCCCCCACCTCACCCCAAGTTCAGCCGGGCGCAGGCTACCACCCTGCGTCTGCTACAAACAAATACGTACCCTTCACCCGCCCGCCTCCACCTTATATTCCCTGAAGTTTACAGTACCCCAACTGCCGGTGCTGTTGCACTCACCCGGCTACGCTTCCACATATGCTGTGGGAGTGCCCAGCACAGTACACACAAAGTAACACCACGACCCTCTCGTCGAGGTTGCGTGAGGCTCTGCGGAGCTCCGCCCTCGACGACCAAACCTGGGCGACCCAGCACGCCTGTGAGGCGGCGGCGAGGCAAGCCCTCGACGTCCCCTCGTGGGAGGCTAAGGCCCGGCCTATCATAAAGTGCTGGTTCCACAATAAAAGTTTATTCCTCCTCCTCCTCATATTTATGAATTCCCAGGCGCAGTCTTGCCCACATTACGTGGGAGTGCAATTCGCGGCCGCCAAATAACAATTCCCCCAAATTAGGGCAAATACCCAGAAACAGGCAGTGGGAGACCTGGCTTGCTAGCACGGACCAAGCCCGGCGAGCCGCTAAGGCCAGTGGAGCCCTGGACTGAGGGCACCACCCACTCACCCTTCAATCCCCTTCATGGAATAAACGTTTACTACTGCTACTACCAAGCAATCATAGTTTTCTAAACACGTCAAGGCAATAATAAGTATCTGCGCCCATCTATGTAAGCACTGAGAATTGTTAATTGCATCTATAACGCCTTACTTTGTTGACGATAATCAATTTGACAAGTCACAAAGCTGTTTTAAACCAGAAGGACGACGTGCGTTTAGACAAGTCCATGCACGGACACGCAACCATTTCCATGCAGGCTGAAGCGCCGTAGCTAATTTTGCAGCTCCCGTTGAAGCTAGCGCTCCCTCTAGTAATTTTTTATAGGAAACTATATAGCACCTACCACCTTCAAGGCCAGTCGAACTCCCCGAGGTGGTCAGAAACATGGATTCTGTGCCATCTCTGCCACTATATATATATATGCATGAGCAACCAGCGCTGCAACTTATCGTGTCAATAGCACCGCCGTATAACTGACAGCTGAATTGAATTCAGGGGTTTTTCGTGCCTAAACCACTACTTGGTTTTTACCAGGGGATTTTTTAAGTGCACCCAATGCACGGTACACGGGCCACATTTCGTCCCCATCGAAATGCGGCCGCTGCGGCTGGGATTTCACCCCGCGACCTCGTGCTTAGAAGCGCAACACCGCAGCCGCTAAGCCACCGCGGCGGGTGTAACTGACAGCTTTGAGAGTTTTCAGTCGCACATGCCGGGATTTAGCTCCGGGCAGTTCACCATCTTGAAGCACAGCTAGGTGTCCATCTTCTGATCTGACTGTGCATATGCGCTCTTTTGCATGGCCACGCGCAGAGCCTGGTTGGGCATATCAGACTAAGGCAGGCGTCGACAGGCGCGCACCCATGTTATCGTTCGCACTGCACGCCTTCAGATAGCAAAATTAAGCTCAGCGCAGACAGCCGCTGTCTTCTGAAAATGAAATTCAGCATGCACTGGCGAAGAAAGAAGTTTTACTGTGTAGTGACCACGTGCTAGATAATATGCAAGGCGCGTGAAAAAACTGAATTGATTGTACAGCAGTATATTCATCTGGCAAATTTCGCATTAGGGAGTATCGTAATCGTCGGTGAATTTTTTTCAATAACCGATTACATGTAATCAGTTACTTTATTGGCCAGAGAAGCTGCGTAACCAGCGTAATCGCCGGTGTTCTCGGTTCCAGTATATACTATTCACGTAGGGCGCGCAATCTGATTAGACAAGGTTCTCTCGCTATAAAATTGGCGATAACATTCGAGCGAATTCCAATACACGAAGGCGCGTCTTTGCGCTGAGTGATAATTGCGTGACATTGTTAGCCGGTGAAAAGAAGGCCACCAGAAAGAAGCTAAACAAGTACGGCAATATTTATCGAGAAGTGCACAAGAATGTGGTTGTACACCTATATTTCAAGAACTATTTTACCTACACGTCCCTTTTACTGCGTGGAACTCAGCTGGCGAGAAGTGCACAAGAACACCTTAAGTCGATCGTGCCACGCAGCAACCTCTTATGAATGCGCATGTTCAGACAGGGTGACCCGGGGCCTTGATATTTGTTTCCTCACCTTAACGCTCCACCAGATGTTGGCCGACGAATTGAACCGGCGCTGGTATGTCTCGATATAGCGAAAGCCACCTAAGGCGTTATTGCCAAGAAATCGCATGCGGAGGACTTTTCAGCTTTTCACTGACCCAACCGAGAGCGTCTTCTCCAAGTTCCAGAAACAATAAAGGGATGCGCTTCATAAAGGTTCCAGCTGCTGAGTAACCACAATCTTGTGCGCAACCCGACCCCCCAGCCGGCCCCCCAGCGCGCACATAGAGCGAACATGGCTAACCTCCCTGTCTTTCCCTCTCTTTTCCCTCCCTTTTTCAGTGTTGCGGCTGATGTTTGCACAACAAAAAACAAGGCACGATGACTGACAAAATTAAAAAAAAGCCATTTTTAGCGTAGGAAGGGTTGCAGAGGACGCACTGAAAGTGCCAGGCCATGTATGCAATGTTAATGATAGCTTGGGGAAAAGTAATGCAGACGTAATCGATTACTTTTGAGTAATTATTCAAATACTTTCGTGGGGCAGTAATCGGTAACTGTATAATCAATTACATTTTTCAATGAAGTAATTGCAATCAGTTACTTTTGTTTTGTCTGTAACATCTGCTCTTCACTGTCTGTAAAGTTGACCGTTCGAAAGCCGCTTTATAATCTTTAACTAACGCCACTTATTTAAAGGAAAGCTTAATCGCTCTGTAAGCCATGAAGCTGCTGTTGTCCCGGGCGGCACCGGCGTCCGAAAGAGGAGTGTTCAAGTCACGCTTACATTCGCGTGCTTTCTGTCATTGCATTCTGGCGGTACCTCAATTATGTGCGAGAATGGATTGGGGGGAATGTGCCGTGGAACCTGATGAATTAGACGGTGTATAGTTGGTGGAACATTCACGAAAAGGCGACGAGCGCGCTATAACTAAAACATCGCATTTACCTTTTCTATATAGTACAAACACGTCAGGACTCGTGCACTATATGAGCGCTATAGACGGTGTTGTGCGCTTCAAAGGGAGTCGCAGAAGGCTATTCGGAGTCACAAATGCAAAGGTTACGGACTCAAAAGTGCATACCAGCACTCCAATCACAAAACAACATCTTCAGACCGGCGAGTCCACCGAATGTTCCAACATTTTCCCGCCGAAGCGACGTGGTTCCGCTGGCGAAATGCGACCTTCATGCAACAGTAGTTCGCGTCACAAGGTGACCGCAAGCTTCCGCGAGCACACAAACGCACGTGACAAACATGTCGCCGACGGTTCCAGTTGTCGGTCGCCTCTCGCGAAGGAACAGGTTCATACCCGTAAGATAACGTACACACACACGACGCTTACATAACGGCACCGCGCGCATGTAGACCTGACCAGCATAAAGGCGACGCCCCGGTGCACCACGCCACAGGACGGCGCGCTCAGAGCGCCACGGTTTCTGTGCCCATGGCAACCGCACCCGGTGCGCCTCAAAACACACGGGCGCATTCCTGCTGTTGAGTTTCGGCGATCACCACGTCCCGAACCAGGCGCCCCGCTGCTGACGCACGTGGAATCGGCACGTAGCGAGACCGCAGTCGCACGGCCTGTGTCGGCTCGGTATCGTGTCTGCATACGCGTGACACACGTCGCAGGTCAGTGATAGTCAGGTGACAGTCGTGCAAGGGGTGGCAGCAGAAACTTCAGCACCGTTTGTTATTCGATTTGTGGCGCACCTTGGTCTCGTTTCTCGCGCCTGGCTATCGATGAATCTCCTTGGACAAAGAACGTGCGCCGCGCCGATGGATGACGTCAGCGCGGCATGGCGTCAGATCCATACATTCGTCGTTGTTTGTGCCTGAATGCGCGGTCTGAAACCGGCGTCTCCGTGGTGCTAAGCAGCGATACTTATTCGGTGTCGAGAGGATTGAACGCGCGCTGCGTTGTGCGGTGGATCTGCTGGACTTTCTCCGGCTGGAAAAGCGATGTGCGCCGACCGGTGAACTCCGTGTGACCACGACCACAGGCGTTGACAAAAGTTGTCGTTTACGAACATCTCTGCGCTGATCCGATCGAGTAAGTTAAGAAAAAAAAAAGAAAGGTCTGCTTTGGTGCGCCCTTGCATGTTTCAGCACCGAGAGACAGTTTAGTCGTTTGTATATATACATCGCCAACGTGAGTAGACTCAGCAGCTTTCAACGAGCGCGGCATCTGTTTGGAGAGTACCTAAAGGAGGTAAGGCGCGCGTCCGACGCTGCCGCGAGCAGTTCGTGAAGTCAGTATTCTTTCCTCTCTTTGCTTTCGAAGCTACCGTTTGTTCGTGACGTGCAACACACGCAAGAATTTGTGCAAGCTATCTGGCAAGGACCATGAGCAAGTTGCGTCATCCCAAGGGCCTGCCATCTGAGGACGAGGACAGTGGTCGCGGCTCTGTGGACAGTAGCCTCGTATGCCACGATTCGCCCGAGCCGAGTGTTCGCGAAGGCTGGCTCCGCGACATCGCCTCGGCGAGCTTGCCCGACGAAGAACAGCCGTGGTTGAGCGGTGCGTCGCCAGACTACGAGAATGTGGCGTCGCCCGGTGGAAGCAGCACGGCTTCGGGACCGGTCTACGTGCGGACGCCCGGGTTCGAGCACCACGGACACTCCGTGACTGCAGCTGCCGCGGCTGCTAGCGCGGTTCCTCGGCCAGGAGCGTCCGAGAAGAAAGCGCCTGCGAAAGGCGGGAACAAGTCGACCGGACTCCGCAAGGGCAGCGTTATCAGCGTCAACGACGTCAGCGCGTTGAACGAAGGACGCTCCGTCTCGACGCGAGTCAGAGCCGAAACCCAAGAAAGGTAAGCGCCCGTACGAAAACGGCGGTTGCGTTCGCATTTTCAAATGTATGTCTTTGTCTGCCCCGATTCGAATCACTGGCGGAACCCAAGAAAGAGGGGGTGCTGGGATTCCGGGCCATCCTCCCCCCTCCCCCTCTGATACAAGCTGGCACTTCAGTGCTGATCAAACTAAGCGTGAAGTAACCTCCCCCGTCCCCTCCCTCTCCATCTCCACCTCCAGTTTACAGTACGTTAATTTGAAAACTATGGGCCACAAGCTTCACGTATGTACCAGAGCATTTACGTACAATAACGTACGTAAAGAACACACTCAACGGCGAAGTGTTATAAACTTGTGGTCGTAGATAATAAGTTATAAAGTTGCTTCTATGCAGTATTGCGAAAGAGCTTGAAGTCGGTGAAGGGTTTCCTTATGCGCAATTGCTGAAACTTTCATAACAAACGTAAGGTGGTTTTAGCATTCCGTATCTTGATCGCTAGCACAAAAAATGCACTACTACGC
Organism: Dermacentor silvarum; assembly: GCF_013339745.2. NCBI lineage: Eukaryota > Metazoa > Arthropoda > Arachnida > Ixodida > Ixodidae > Dermacentor > Dermacentor silvarum. The sequence goes on from NC_051156.1 coordinate 136,890,272, forward strand.
ATGTCCGCCCAGAACCAGCAGGTCAACGCTGTCCAGTAGAATTGCATCGCTGCTACGCCTCACAGACTAAAGCGCACTTTCAAACTTTTGGTGGAACGCTTTGTCTTGCAGTGCGAAGAAGAGTCCATGAATTAGACTTGGAGAAGTTGATTTCTGAAAGGCGTGAGAATATTGTTTTATTCAATTTCATAGGCGTTAACCAATGGACATGCGACATGGAAACCACGGATATAAGCGGTACCAAAGATAGTTACAAGCCGAAGTGTTAGGGAATGCGCTCCTTCAAAGAGTTCCCCATTACCACCCCGCCTTCAGAACGGCATCTCCTGCAGCTAATATTCACTTCATAGCGGCTAGCAAAGCCTCCAAAGATTTCCTGTAACAACACTATGTGATATTTCATCGCAATTAAATACGACAGACGGAAACTCAAGCTTTCTCGCACTTCAACAGCCACTGATCTATGTTACTTGCCCTTACCAGTCATTTTCATCCCCCCCCCCCCCCCCCGCCACCTTCTCCCCTTTTCCCTCATTTCCATGCGCCTATACTCGTCATAACACAGAGGCACGATGGTGTATACAAACACCTGAGGTGTGTCGTACGTTCATTATCATTACGCGGAAACAAGAAGGAAGAGATAAAAGAAAGTAGAAAAATAGAATGAAGTAAACCATGCATGATGACTTCCCCCATCAATAAGTCATCTTGGTCTTATAAACACGAAGAAAGAAAAAAAGAAAAGTCAGTACGTTCACGCCACACTAATTTCCTTATCTCACGCCACGCCTTTCTCCGTCCTCTGCGTATGTTTTTTTTTTCTTTCCTGCGCGAGCCTTCGTGCCTAGAGTGTATTCAGCAGTAATAGATCTCGAGCGCCTGAAAGGTTCTTCTGGTAGCCCGAAGGCAACTCACGCCGCCTAACACGACTATGTACTGCCTAACGTGACATTGATAGGATGGCTGCTCGCGTGCATTACAGCCATTCTTTACTTAGGGACTGTACATATGTGTCTGACCCGGCAGTGTTTGTGCACTAACAACCCGTGAACCTTGACCTGGGTTGCTTCCACCGTTCTTCCTCGTTGCCACCGCAAGAGAAACATCGTTTCTCTTTTGATATGTTATCAAGTGAAATCATAATATTGACCGCATACATATTTTGTCCGCTATGACAATGTAAACTTTTCTTTCAGAAGAAAGAAGGAGCAGGTTGATAGTTTGAAACTTTCCGCATGCGTTGCCTGCAAAGACTTCACCGGGCTTCTCCTTTTATTCACTAAGTGTGCAGTGGTGCACGCTTTACAGGTACTGCACGCTTAGCATTTTCGCGCCTGGGTTACGCCAATGGTTACGTAACCGAATAATTACAAAATAGTCTACAACTTTGTCATTCATAAGAATATGTCAGGCATATTTGATAGCTGTGGTCTGTTAAATATATCGATGATTTTAGAGCAAGGCAATATAATACGAAACTATAGTACTTTAACATTCGCTCTTTATGCACTCCTTGCAGCATTTTGAGGCTCGGTAACCTGAAAAGTATGGCATTCTAACACACGCGAAACAAATGGTTTCAGGTCTCACTGCAATTTCAGAGTAGAAATAATGGCTGTGGCTACGTAGCTAAAAGGCGAAAATACATCTTTTAAAGTGATGCCACATTTTTGACTGAAGAATCAAGCAAGATAAGGGATACTCCATGGTCTTAAGAAGTTAGTGCATAGTGAAAACACATTAAATAATAATAATAATAATAATAATAATAATAATAATAATAATAATAATAATAATAATAATAATAATAATAATAATAATAATAATAATAATAATGAAACAGTTAATATGATAGGTCATATACATGTTGACAATGGGCTACTTTCTACACATGGCGAGAGGGAACATTTCAGTTGACCTGAAATATATATATAGCTCGATAGATAGATAGATAGATAGAATAGATAGATAGATAATAGATAGATAGATAGATAGATAGATATATAGATAGATAAATAGATAGATAAATAGATAGATAGATAGATAGATAATAGATAGACAGATAGATAGATAGATAAATAGATAGATAGATAGATAGATAGATAGATAAATAGATAGATAGATAAATAGATAGATAGATAAATAGATAGATAAATAGATAGATAGATAGATAGATAGATAGATAGATAGATAGATAGATAGATAGATAGATAGATAGATAGATAGATAGATAGATAGATAGATAGATAGATAGATAGATAGATATATGTGCAAAGTAAAGTTATCTAATCAAATGTGTCTGGCACAGTAAAGTGCTGTTAAGTGCCGTTTTCCTCGCTTCTATAGAGCTTACTTACGAAAGCCGGGAGTATAACTGCGCCGTGGTTATCTCGTCGAATAAACGCTCGAGTCTGGCGACAACGCACCCGGCGAAGTTGTAATAAACACTTGGGTCATAGGCTGGCCAGTTATGGTGTTCTGTAATTATTTTATGCACATAACTAATTAGACGCAACCATTAATACTGACAGCTCGGACAAGCAACTCGTCGTAGCGTAGAGCTGGTTCTATTCACGCAGATCCCTTCGTTAGGTTCTCGTCCTTGGTGACATTTGGTTGGGACAGCCTTCAGCAGTCATTCTATCGATAGTGGAAAGCCAGATGACATGACCTTCTTCTTGGCTGCACAATTCATCTTGACTTTGCTGCATGACGCCAAGAGGGCACAACTGAAAGCTTAAACTCGCCGTACCCGGGTTTTCCACGATACGCATAGATATTCAAGCGCCCCCTCCCTACAGCACTGTTTGCTGGATTCAGGTCAAGCGTGTGAAAAATGGGGGCGAAAAAGAGCAGATTTCATGGCGCATTGCTCGCAACTCGCAAGCCGGTGGTTGTCACTTCTCTCGACCGTGCACTGCATAGCCGACCGTTGCAGACTGATAGCGGGCGCTGCGTTCGCGGAGCCATTAGCGCAATCGGGGGGAATTTCCCGCCAATCCAGGGGGGAAAACACGGGGCCCTACCTGGAAGCGTGGCAATTCTCCAATGGGCGCCGCCGCTGGCTGACCTTCAACGTTGGCGAGCGGGTACTTTGCCACGGCCAATCAATACGAGCGCTCCCAGCGGCGCATTCGTTATTGCAGTCAGCGTGGCGGCGAGGGCAAGGTCATTTCGCTGTGCCATGCACGTGACTCGCTCGTATGCTGCACCTTGCCGCCGAACATGTTGTTTCTTGTTCTTTTTAAACTGGCGCACAGCGCTCAACGCGTTTTCTTTTATATCTGCACGCCTGTTTCCTGCCGCTTTCATTGCCCCATTGTCGTCGCCCGTGACCCGTTGAGTGGTTTCGGTTGGTAATGTGAAGGTAGAAAGCGACACGTTTTCGATCGCTGGCGACTCTCTGAGAACGCAGCGTTTAAATCTGCCTTTTGTTTACGAACTTTTATATTAAACTAATGGTTTATTTTTCTATTATTTATAAGTTTCTCCGATTCCAGGTACTGCGAGAAGGACGTTTTAATGGTAGGCTATAAACGAAACTGGCGACGTTAGCTCAGCTTCTTAAAACCTCGCGCCTTTTTGATCGGTATGCCTGAAGTTCTTACAAAATAAAGTTGAAAAAAAAAGCATGGAGGAAAAGCCAAACCATACATAAACGAAAAGTTAAATCAGTTTCGAAGACTTCGTTCAGTGACGAAACCGCGTTTCTGTGAGGAGCGAGATGTCGTGGGTAGTGCAAGAGTTACCGTATGTTCTTGGAAGTAGCCCACAGGGGACAACCTTCGTTCCATTTGTTTGTTCGGGTTTTCAGATGCAGAGAGTGGGTGAAAGAGAGAGCGTTCTTTATTTAAAAGAGGGGAGGTTTGCTGACGTAGAAGTATTCAATGACGTGCTGCTCTGCAAGGGAGGGGTGTGAGGAGGAGAAGGCCCTAGAACAAGTAGGGCTGACGAAAGCGAGAGAGAGAAAAAAAAGACAATAATAAAAACAACAGCACAGCTTGACGACACGATTTCATCTTTGAGTCCAATTTATCCAAACGTTCAAATTCACTTGCCATCTTGATTTCACGGCTGGCTTTTTATATCATGTACATTATAGTTCTAACAACTTGACATCACGATTTCATCTTTGAGTCCAACTTATGCAAACGTTCGAGTTCACTTGCCATCTTGATTTCACGGCTGGCTTTTTATATCATCTACATTAGAGTTACAATAACAGCTATAGGGTTTCTAAAGGTAGCCAACTGATTCAAGGTATAATGAAACAAAAGTGCTTGACGTTGCATTGGTGGAGAGTGTCTGGGACAGAATGTGCGCCTAAGTGTCAAAGGGCATTGATAGAGTGGTTATGTTGTTATTCGTTCGCAAAACGGGCGATCCTGGCTATGAGAGGGAAGCGATGGTTCTCGCACCAGCAACGAAGCGGGAAAACGTCACAGTACTGATGCAAAATGTTTCTGTCACAAAAAGAAAGTGCACCAGCCGTGGTGGTTCCGTGGCTATGGCGTTCTACTACTGAGCACAAATTCGCAGGTTCGTTTCGCGGCCATGGCAGCCGCATTTTGATGAGGACGACACACTAAAGAACGCTGGTTTACTTAACTTTAGGTGTCCGTTAACGAACCCCATCGGGGGTATTCTGTTCAACTAGTGGACAGGTCGACTAGGTGAACGCTTACAGAATAGCCCCCCCCCCCCCCCCTCCCTACCCCTCAGGTGGGCGAAATTAATTCCGGAGCCCTGCACTACGGGCTCCCTCATAACCCAATGCGCAGTTTTGGGATGTTAAACCCGATAATTTTTGAAAGAAACTGCGAGCTCCCTGTAATGTCACGCAGTGAGAAAGACATAGAGAGAGGAATATAGCGATTGCACGCACTTTTTTGAGCTCCTGAAGTACGGCTTCATTAATTTTCTATTTTATACTTTACCAACCTTTCCGGCTAAGTGCAGTGCTATGGCGCTGCGCTGCTAATCACGAGGTCGCGGGGGAGAAATTTTGATGGGGGTGAAATGCAAAAAACGCTCATGTACTTATGGATTTAGGTGCGCTTAAAAAAGAAAAGAAAAAAAGAAATTGAAAAAAAAAGAAAGAAAGAACCCCGGGTGGTCAAAATTAATCGGGGGTCCACCGCTACGGCCTGCGTCATAATCAGATCCTGGTTTTGTCGCATAAGCGAAGCCCCAGAGTTTAACTTTTCTTAATTTGTTCCAAATTAATCGGATATTTCCCTTGGAAATCCATCCACCTCACTTCGTTTTGCACGAGCACAATGGGCGGTTATCAGCGACAACCACCGACTTCCACCTCTGCCCACTCCTCCCCTCCCCCTTTGCTGCTGCATAATGCGTATGCTTCATGTTGGTTTATCGGATGTACGCACAAGTGCAGCACTCGTACAAACCGGCCATAGATACTAGCTATCAGCGAAACGGTCCCAGCCCAAGTATGATAGAGATAACATGATAAGGAAATTGTATACTGGAGTCGGGTTATTCCATCGCCTCGGCCTTGAACCGCAAACATGCGCGACGACCACGCGACACAGTTCTATTTACATAACGCAACAGTAAATAATTTCTACGAGATCTCACGGAATGGTAACTCTTGCGTGTTGCAGAACGGTCCCGTGTCCAAACCTTGCCTTCAGTGCTCGTGCATATTGAAATCCAATGAACGCACGAAGATTACCTAAGATCGCGTTTCTTGCAGGTAGAGTGAATTTTCAATGCTTAGTCTTCTTAGGTATACTTCATGGACTTTTTTCATGGACATGTTTCGACGGTATCAATACGTTGTGTCGCTATACAGGATGCTTCACTTAACTTGGACCAAACTTTAAAAATACGCAAATGCTATACGTAGCTGGACAGAATTGTGATAATGATGTTTGCCGTCGCTTGGAGATACACAGATTATTTTTGCATTCCGCCTAATTACATAATTAGTCTTAATTAGTTAATCAACTTATCAATTATTATAATTAGATGACAAGTACCAATGAGAAAATTGCAAAGCAACATAAGAATAGTAACATGAATACACGCAAAGTGCCTCGAGCGGCCAGTCGCGCGGCAATTTTGCGTGTATTCGCGGTCTTTCACGCTCGTAAAAACACTTTTATGTAGCACGTATTGAGCAACAGAAATCTTTATCGGTAGTTTTTCATGTCGCTCTACAATTTTCTCATTACCACTTTTCATCTACTTATAACAATCGAGAAGTTGATTAGTTAATTACGACTAATTATCCAATCAGGCCGAATGCAAAAAAAATATTCTGAATATCTCCAAGCGACGGCAAAACAACATTACCTTGGTTTTGTCCAGCTACGTGGCATTTGCATATTTTTAAAGTTTTGCCCAAGTTAAGTGAAACACCCTGTATTGATTCAACGCTAAACGCATTACCGTGTAGACAGTCATCGAGAGATGGGCTCTGCGCAATATTTTTTTTTTTAAGACCTGAATTTCGCAGCGTTTCTCGTCGCTTGTCATAATACGACCGAAATACGCACCGTTCATCGCTCGTCGATTTGCGCAGAGCCGCTGCCGATGAAACTGCGCGCACTGCCGCAGTCGTTTTGGCAGCAACCGGACGAGACGAGCGGAGTGTCGCCATGCCATCGTGATGCCCGTGCTGCCACCGTTGTTCAAGCACTGACACCCAAGAAGACCTCACAGGTGAGGGCGCACTTTCTCGTAGATGGCTTCGTGGACCACGCAAATTTACGAGAATGAGAAGAAAGAAATTAGCGGGGGGAAATCTGTATGCTAACACAAAGGGCAGTGCCTTGCTATTTGAGGCTCGAGCCAGTTGCCTAAGGAACAAAACATACCGGAGCAAATATTTGGAACTAGATGAGGCATGTGTATGCTGCAGCAAAGATCTGGAGACCACTGAGCACATCCTAATGGAATGAGAAGGGATTCAGCCAGTGGGAGCAGTAGGTGACGTACACCTTCCAGAAGCGCTTGGGTTTAAAGTGGACGGCAGTATCAAACGGTCAGCAGTCGAGACAAGCAAGATACGTTTAGTGTATTGGCTGAAAAAAAAATCAGGGAATAAATTAATACGACCTTGAAGCGGTACAAGGTAGATTTTGAAGGAAAAAAAAAGAAGATTAATGAGATGTATATTAGATAAAAAACATGAATAGCATACCTGGTTAAATCAAGCAGGCTAGGTGACTATGAGTCACCGCCCCGGCTCCAAGGGGATGCCATTAAATTATCATCATCATCAGCTCGTTTTCTGGCGCACCATCCTTCGTATCCATGAGTTCTTTCATAAGGCCAAATTTTTTGTGAACTCAGAAACCCGATCCGACCACCTTTTGCGACAAAATTTCGAAAGTTCTAAGAACCAAGTGCCCCCCCCCGCCCCGTGAATGAACACAAACAAATATCAATAACTTTTAGCCGAAGTGTCAGACTTCTCGGGAATTAAAAATTAAATTCTGGGGTTTTACGTGCCAAAACCACGATCTGAAATTTGAGGCACGCTGTAGTGGGGCGGCTTCGGGTTTATTTTGGCCACCTGGGGTTCTTTAACGTGCATTCATTGCACGGTACACGGGTGCTTTTGCATTCGCCCCCATCGAAATGCGGCCGCCGCGGCCGGGATTTGATGGGGAACGTCCTCTATTAGATTTTTCGCACCTTTGCTTTATCTCTCCGTTATTCTTTTCGCCTTTCATTTCCCCTCGTCCTTCCCCCAGTGCAGGGTAGCAGACCAGAAGCTCTTTCAGTTAACCTCCCTGCCTCTCTCACCCTGTCTCTCTCTCTCTCTCCCCCACTAAGCCGACGAGTAGACTCCTTGAAGCCTTTTGCACTATACGTGACGAACCGTGTATCTACGAACTTTGTACCAGACAGAACTGCAGTTTCTGAAAATTCGTTTTTTAGAAGAATCTAAGAATGTGGCAAGTAGTGAAATTAAGGAGTTCCACGCCCCTACATCGGTCGTATATGGCACGTATTCTTAAAAAAAAAAAAAAAAGCTTGCCCTGAGCGAAGAATTAGCTTAATACGCAGCACACCGAGCAGCGGTAAACATGGAACAGCAAATAATCGCCGCGTTTACGTGAATGCGACAGGGGCCCATCGCACCGCATTTCGAGAACATCGCATCCACGTAAACGGCGTTAATGCGCTGGCAAGACGAATCGCATTAATGCGCCAGGGGAGGGTGGATTGAAATGGGTAAGTCCACTCACGCGGTGCATGTAAACGATGGCGTATCGCATCGAGGGAGATAGGATAAGTGGGACGGATGCCGACGTGTGGCTATACCCCCTTTTACCGACGAAATGCACTCGCCAGAAACACAAGTTCCGGCTTGATTCGGACCAATTGCGATGCACCACGTGTAAACACCGTCGCATAGTATTACCGCGATGCGCTAAGAAATGCGATGCGTTACTATCGCATTCATGTGAGCACGGTTAATGACAAGTAACATACTGTTTTCTAGATCACAGTCACCTTTCCAGTGAGTTAGATGATGCCAATTTCACCTGCTTCAAGGACTCGTAAACCTGCTCGGACGTATATCCATCTTGCATACTTTCACCATCAAAGGCTTGCAATGGAAGATACAAAGACAGACTTGCAATGCATTTTCGCAAACAGAAATATTTTTTTGCAAAACATGACGCAACATTCGTAAAATCGTAAAATGGGTCCAAATTTGTAAACTTTACGAAAAATTAGGGGGAATTGGCAGGTATGTGGGCACTGAGATGCTGACGAATTCGGCACTCCTTCAAGAGGGAACGTCTCTATTCTTGCCAATCCACTTACTCAGGACGTCACTGTGAAGCCGTCTTCGGAGGCACGTGTTGTTCAAGGTGTGGGCTAATTGCCGAAAAAGGGGCGCGGGCGTATTCGGCAAACATTCCCAAGCCGATCGCATCCAAGAGGCTGCTAATTTATATAATGCGGGTGCACCCCAATGTTTATTTGTTATTCGTCTCGGGATACCGAGGATTTGTATAGAGGCTTTTCACATTATTAAGCAGGGCAACACATGCGTCAGTGCTGAGCCTTACTGATAAAGAGTTGACATCTATTAGTAGTGTTAGGACTGCGTCGTGCACTGGTTATATTTAGTGTCTACTGCTTCTCGCCTTCTTTTTTGCGATGAATTTCTTGCGCATGTGTCGGGAGAAGATGGTATCAAAAATTTTCGAGACTGGCTCTGTTTTGAAGAAAGTAACTTATTTATGTGTCTGCAAACACTCTCACCTTCGATGTAGACCCCGCCTTGCGCAGCAATACAGCGCTTTCAGTACGTGTTCCTGCTACTTTCCAAATATTTACGGCAAGCATTCTTTCCTCTACGAGTCAATTGCGCCTGATATTTGTTCTTGATTTCAGCAGTCGTGTAAGAACTTCAACCTTAGAGCTGGATTTTTAATTTTTGGAAGAGAGCAAAATAAGCGGGACGAAAACCTGACGAAGAAGCTGTATTTCATGCCGAGGATTATTACTATAGGGTCGAAACTTAGATGCACGGTATTGTGCCTCACCACGTGCCTTCATTGAGGCGACGGGCAGCTGCCATACTACGTACCTATCATCAAGGCGACGGGAGCAATATCCATGGCGAATGAACTCGACGCGGGTGATTTCAAGCAGCCCCCGGCCATCTTCGCGACGCTGGTGACGTCAGCACCCGCCCGTCGGGTGCCTGTCAACGAGGAGTCGCCAAGGAAAGAACCGGCCCATTGTTAGCTCGGAGAGAGTCACCACCAGCCGCCCAGTCGGTCTGATGTGCTCTTACAGCTACATTTGCGCTATTATCCACTATCTGTAAACATTGTATAAAGCTTTTAGTTTCCTCGTCTACTCCAAGGTCTTTCGTTCTCGACTCCGAGTCGCAATAACGGGTGCGACCTTGAGACGAAGCAACAGTGGTCGCAGTGGAAAAGTCCACGTCTTCACGACCAACAACAATAACAACAACAAAAAAGGTTGGGGGCTGGGGTTTCGGCATGACCGCAGCTCGAAAAAGTGCACCAATCCGCACACGCGAATTTCTCGCCAGAAAGAACATGGTTTCCAGTAGTGCAGCAATATCAAACCGGTTTTGCGGAAAAACCGGTTATCCGGTTATTTGATTCACCGGCTATTCGAATTTGAAAAGAGGATAACCGGAGTGATTGGTTATTCGTTTGGTTATTCTGTTAATAGTACCGGATATTCGGATAGCCGGATATTTGTTCTTCTGTACTTGTGCCGAAATTATCTCTCTTTCTCTCTTGTATTCTAATATTTGTAGCTATTTTTGCAACCGCTCGTGCAAACCCGATATCTGCTCTGGTTAACCTACGTACCTTTCCTCTTTGAAACACCGAATATTCGTGTCCGAATATTCGAATATCCGGCTAACGGGTTATTTAGAGCGGATACCCTGAATATCCGTTTTTTGAAATCTGCATCTGGATAATTCGGTTTTCGAGACCGGATTCACTTCTCTCCGGATTCACTTCCCTCCCTTATAGTGCAAGCACTAGAAGCCCACCCTACTAGTTAAATTTGGCTTTAGCTTATTTTGCTTTCCTCTGAAAATTAAAAACCCAGCACAAAAGACGCTATTTTGGCTCGCGATTTCCTTACTCAACCGCAGAAAGGTTCTCGACTCCTTTCGATAAGAAGACAGTCAGCACATATTCGCAAATTGACAGTAACGCTGGGAGCGCTGCTGTATTGCAGCACAAGGGGACTGTTTCGAAGGTGAGAGTGTTTGAATGCACGTGAATAATTTACTTCCTTCAAAATACACCCAGTCTCGGAACTTTTCTATACCACCTCTTATATGTCGTTTCGCTGCAATAAGTTCTTTGTTGCAAGTGTCCCAGCTTTGTCCCGTCGTGTTCTTTTCTTTTGTGTACCGCATTCACCGCTGCTGTTTTCTTCCAATTAAGCATGCACTAACTGGCCGTTCTCTCTACGTTACAATACATTCACACTTTATGAAAGTGATCCTGCATCCTCACCGTCACTACACCGCTACGTAATGTAACAAACGTCGAGGAAAAAATCCAACAGAAACCCATATCACGTATGTTAAGCACGCACCGCATCCCAGCGTGCTGCGGGGCTACCTTGGAAAGCCAGACGGCTGATTTAATTTCTTCTTCACCCTAGAAATCGTTGCCCGATCAACAAGCTAGAGATCACACCACCTGTATTTGTGCATGGCACGAAAGCATGAGCGCATATCTAAATGTTTTCACGGTTCAATACCCATCTTTTCTTTTCATCTTCATGCAAGCAAAGCAGAGATGAGCGCCTTAAGTGCGCTAGTGTGAAAAGTACTTAACGTATTTTTGACCATCACAAGAAAGCTCGAATGAGATTTGAATCACCTCGGAAGTATTACTCTATAGCCCAGTACTCTTAAATTTAAATATAATGTAAATTGAGTTGTTAAGGCCACAATATTCAAAACGTTTCCGAATAACCTGCTAGCATTTCAAGTCGTCCGCGAGGACTTACGTTTGAGAACCACTGCTTTAGGCTGACCGACTTCACTGCCATTTACATTAGCCTAACTCTATCGTGATGTTTTTGCCTACTTTTCGATAGAGTTTATGATGGGACTCACCTTCTCCGCCGGCGCTTTGCGCTCACACTGAAGGAGCCACGCCTTATTGAGCCAGCTCTTCCACCGCTGCAGCTAGCTTCACTCGGGTCAATCCAGTCTGAATAAGTTCTTTACGGCTTATAAACGTTCCAAAACCGCTCCCACTGGACCGGCTAAACGGACGTCAAGGGAAATGTGCATTGCTGGCTGACTTAGAAATTAGGTAAGACGATGTCCTGCACTGATGTCCTTGTCGATGAAAAACCTTACCCGTATCTTCGCGCTTTGGTCGTTGCGCGTACATATGCAGTGTTGCTAATAGAAACGACTGGAAATATACCATTGCCCAGGCCCGTGTCGTTCTCAAATTCTTTAAAAGGGTCTCAACTTGGTCTTGTTGGTATGGCTTCATTACACGTAAACATCGCAAAAAAAAAAAAAAAAGCTAGACGAGAAACTTCGACAGGACGAGCGCTGGCCTCAGTTTATATTTATGAGAATACTCTGGCCCATACCCACTGCGAGGATAGTCGAAGGTATGCATTTTTCTTTCTTTCTTCTTTTTTGAAAGAGAAGGCGGCGAAACGATAATTATATTTTAAATGGATCAAGAGAATTTTTTAAAAATTGCCGTCATTTAATGACACTTTGCCTAAACCTAATAACCACTACAAAAGTACAATGAAAAAAAAAGCAAAACTGTGGGTAACCCTCACCTTTGTATCGCCCTGAGTCACGGGGGTCGACCCCTCACAGCTCCGCAGAGCTTACCCATCGCGGCTATATTGAAAGCACCCAACGCACCCAACTGCCGGCCCTGACCTGATGCCACAGGCCAACCTGGGTCGTCATCCCACAGTTCCCACCCGTGATCTATAGAAACCACGGGTGTGCCGACACCGGCCGCGTGTCTTTAAACACTTGGCCACGATATCGGTGATTGCCTTGTGGTTTTGGGACGATATATACCTACCGAATCTGCTACGTCGGCACTCCGGGCTGCACCACGATGTCCGGACATCGCGTAATAACTATTATATTCAGGATCCAGAACTGCCTTTTTATTGCACTGACGCGGAAGGGAGCTGGACGCCTCGGGTCCCGGGGTCGTGAGTGACACTGGAGTTTCCGTCCGAAGAGGGACGGGGGCGGCGTCTCGGGGTCCATGTCGAATGCAAGGTGGTCGGGGACACCGAGCTGCGCTGCGTCTAGGGGCCGCATGGGTGCCGCGGCTGTAATCGAGGCTGTAACGTGCGAGCGCAGCTTGGCGTATAACCCGTGATGCCTGTTGGGATGTATCGGCACAAGCGCCGTCTCCTCGAGCGGCGTGAGCAGGAGGACATGCCTTACACGGTCGGACATTGCCAGACAGGTGGGGAGACACCACGAACGCAGTCTCCGCTTACCTGCGGCAGTGTTGTACGTCGAACGCATAGAATGACTGCGAACGAAGTTGTCGCTCTCCAAGAAGCCGCTGAGCGAGTTGGAACAAAACAGTGGAGCGACTATACGCGCGCTCATGGATTGGAAATTCGTCGAGCCTGTTCCACCGCCCCAGGCTGTAGTGGCAGCGCGTCCGACTGGTCAAGTAAACGGCGAAGACAGGCTGGAAAGCCAAATGCTTTACTTACGCTATCATTGTTGTGAGCTAAATATACATGGCGCCCGCTCTCCGTGATGATGGTGGTGGGGATGATGATGTTGACACCGAACTGTGGCGCATTCAATTCAATTCAATTCAATTCATTTTATTGATAAGTAAATTAGTACATAGACACTAGTATACAGGAAGGGGTCCCAAAGTAAAAACTGCGGGCGGGACCCCTTACGATGAATTAAATATCGAGTAATGAAACGAAACTAACACTGCATAGGTGAAAAATTAATAAGCACATGAAAGACGAAATAATTACAGTAATATCATGCATAATCATATACTAAAAAACCAAGTTACGAAAAATAAAAGCTGTACAAAAAATACAAAAGAAAACCTAATACCTGGGACTGGCCAAGAATCGAGTGGAACAGACCACTCGATAATTGTATTATTTGAATAGACCTTGAAAGTTCAATAGGTTAATTGAGAAGAGCCGAAAATCAGAAGTTTAAACATTTAGACGCGGATGAAGTAATTTTCGTGCTGATGTCTCCACCGCTGACCGCGTACTGTAGCGGAGCTTCAACAGCATTACTTCTGCTGCTGCTGTTTTACGTCTGTCACCAGCTCCCTGTTGGGAGCTGGTGACAGACGTAAAGTTAAAAAAAAAAGAGATGCAAGCGGTTTCACGTGAAGAACACCATTAAAATCGGGAGATCTCAAATGTCGGATTGAGGCACCGAAAACAAAAGTTTTTTTGAAAACTTATTAACCAACTCTCAATGTTATCTTACTGTTCCCTGTTACATCGGGCTTGTTAAATCTGGCTTTGCGTAGTGCCTTGTGCGATTATGCTGCACCGTATAAATATAGCTTGCACCGGGTGAAACCATAGCACGTAATGTGAGAAGCCGGGCTACTAGCGCGCGTCCCAGTGCTTTCGGGTGTCGATAACACACGACACCCAAAACGCAACATACGAAATCGCTTATTCTGCATTTAAGTAGGTATTCTGCCTTCCTTTTCATATATACAGGTACGAATTTGCAGAGATGGTGTTTTGAGCGGGATATTCTGGCTTTTACGCAGCGGTACGTCCACTGACTCCTCCCGAAGGTAGCGGAGAGCGTAGGCCCCGGTCTCCGGAGCGGGTGGTGCGCGTCAAGAACACCGAGCTACTAATGCGGCTCTTCGACGAGGTCGACCCAGAGAGGAGACCCATGGCGCCCGTCGTCAAAAGGGGAAGGTGAGTACGGACTGGCGCGCTACAGGTTAAGACGTACCGAAGCTTTATATATAGGGTGTCCCAGCTAACGTTAGCCAAGGTGTTAAAATTTAAAGAAAGGATTAAGAAACACGGTGCAAGACAGGATTTTAAGGTCGATGGTGTCTTCAGACCTCTGTCTTCAGACCTCTGATGACCGAACACCGTAGGTCTTGTAATCGTGTCTTGCGCACCGTGATGTTTTAATACTTTTATTTTCTTTGAACAGCTTGGCTAACATAACTGGGACACAGGTCACGGTACACGAACCTGGAACTCGGTAATGCTTACGCGCCCGTGACGGCGTTGGACCCACCGCACTTGCTCATTCCCGAGATTTCCGTACGCACACGCATCTGCACGGAACTCGAAGAAATTTGTACTAACGGGAAGCGATTCCCGATTTAACAAAACTTCATATTACGCTCTCTTGCAACATTATTTTACGGCTCCCTGATCCGCTTGTAGCTTCCAACTTTTGCCGTTTTCTGCGATTTCGGTCTGAACAATGCAGCCATGTGTGCTGTCAGTACAATACGGCTTTGTAACTGCGAATAGGAGCATCGTCAAGCTGCCGAAGAGCAGGATTTTTTTTTTCCTACCTTCTATATGCGTTCCAAGCGAACACGGATAAAATCCGGTACATTTATTGTACTAATACAATTGTGTTGCAAACCAAGCATGCTCTCGACGCACAGCCCGTGGTCTACTCGTCCCTGTTCCTGTCCCTGTCTCTGTCCCAATCCCTATCTCTGTCGAAGCGCGACCTCGAGGTGGGCCGCTTCGGACCCCTGACCATCCTTGCTCGCTGGTTTCTGTACTGCGGCTGCGGCGGCGCGAACTGTGGCGGCGCCCTGCGAACTGGCCTGACAGGAACGCGCGTCATGGCGACCTGTTTCTTCCGGAAGGCTTGCAGCTGCGACGAGAAATCGGCGGAGCGCTCGTCTTCGAGTTCGGACACGGTCTCGCTGCCCGGATAGCTCTTGGCCTTGCCCCACCTGATCCTCCGGGACGCCTGCAGCCCCGGCGAAGAGCTGCCACTCGCCATTGAAGAGTGGTCGTTACTGAGCGCGCTCGACGCGCTGGGCTCTTCCTCGGAGCGCTCGGCACCGCCCAGGTCGATTCTCCTGCCCGCCCCGGTCGACGTAGACGCGACGGACGAGTCCAGCTGCGACCGGGGCGTGGCGGAAAGCGCCGACGCGTTCTGGTAGCCGAGGCCGCTGCTGTTCGCCTCGCTGCCGCCGTAGCCCTGCATGGCCGACAGCGACTGGGAGTCCATTTCGCTCGAACGAGGAGTGTCGGTGTTGTCGGGATTGCGTAGCAGCAACTCGAGCTGCCCCTGGATCGGCACAGGCGCCGGTGGATCGGAAGACGGGACTAAGCACGTCGTCGATGACGCATTCGTGCGCGCCTGCAACGGTTCGGCGGGTCCCTCACTCGGCAGGTCTTCGCCGCCGCTGCTGCTGCTATTCCTCATATAACGCGATCCAGCAGCAGCAGCTCCGGTCTTCGAAAGCAGGTCGGTAGAATTCCCGGAACGGTCGCTCGATTTCGTGGCAGGCGCCAGAATCGAGGAACAGTCGTCGACGTTGGTGACGGTGCTGTCGTCCTCGAGGCTCCTCACGGAGGCTTCGGTGCTGATCGGCAGCTGGCCAGTGGCGCCTGGGTACGGTTCGAGTCTCGACGACTCGTCGATCCTGCTGCTGTCGCTGCAACCGCTGATACTGGTCGCATCGTCGTTCCTGGTCGCATCGTCGTTTCTGGCGGCCCCTGGCTTGTCTCCGCGCTGCGCTCGCGCTGCCGTCGCCCTGGCGCACTTGTGCGGTGGAGAAGGCGTGCAGAGGCCGACGCAATCCGAAGAAGAACTGCACGCGACGACCGGCTCGATGGCGACTTGCCCTGTCATAAGGCTGCAGGCAGCTGGACGCGGCCGCCAATTTGGCTGGGCATCGCACGGGGCTCGGCTGCTTGGTATAGTCCGTCAAGGTATCGTCGACGGCAGGATCATCCGGCTGTGCATTCGTCGCCCGCGGTTGGCATCGACGTCATTTCAGCGGCCAAAGAAGACGGTAGCAGGCGCCGCTTCTGGCCATAAATTTTGTTCCCGGCGCCGGGATAGGCCGACCGCCATCACAGATGTTGATGTCGCCGGCGATGAGACAGCGAGGAGTTGGTGTCACCTCGCTTTATGAAGAGTCAAAAATTCCCACGGCTACTTCGTACACGTATGATTCTTTTTTTATTGATAACTTAATTCGTTTTGTAGTCATATGACGCGATGAGGAATAGTGGCAGACGATATGTGAAAGTGAATGCTGTCGATGTCCCTCTCGTTCAAGACATGGTGCAGGTGAAATTGTGCACGCTTACGATATCTTTCAGAGCAAGTGCGGCAATCAGGATAAAAGTAAAGTGAAAGTCACCTTGTCAAGGCATATAAAATAGAAACTTGATAGTGTGGCTTCAAGGCATTCAAAATAATTAGCACGAAAGACCGTGTGGATGGCATAGTACCAAATCATCATCGATTATGATTTAAAAAATGCTGAAAAAAAGAACAGATAAGCGCTTGAGTAAATTAGGAAGAAACTCATAAAAATAGTGTATATATACCTTAAATTAGCACTTGTGTATTTGTAAATGCTAGCGCAAGTACGAGTGTAAGACGTATGTGAACTTATACGTAGATAGGCACGAGTAGTTGAGCGGGAGCTTTGTATGACAGAGGGGTCCAAATAATAATAATAATAATAATAATAATAATAATAATAATAATAATAATAATAATAATAATAATAATAATAATAATAATAATAATAATAATAATAATAATAAGGGCAACACCCTCCTGAAGTTTCCGCATCGACACACCGTTACATTATAGATCTTGGAAGCGCCTGGAAACGTTTGATTTTGCACTGACAACACGTACGCGAAGACTCAATCTAACATTGCTGAACTACGTGACGTGTTTCACAAGTTCCCGTGACATCACAAGGTCTAAATCACTTACGTCAGAATAGCGTGCTTTTTTCCACTGTTCCAGAATGGGTGTTTTCAATTCAGCTGGGTAAACTTAAAGCGAAAGTAGAAAATTTCGCGTTGTACAATTTGATCGCAAAGTAGCGCTGTTTACTATTGGTTGATTTTCAAAGCGAAGAAATGCCATTCCGCCCCTGTAAAGCAGTGTACATTGGTTGCCCTCACTGTGCCGTGTACATTGTCATGAAGGGTTGAGAAGGCTAATAAAATAATTGATAGACTTTAAGATACTGGGTATGTTTGGGCAGTACGGGATGCCCAGAGATCCAGCGTTCGCGCGTAATTTCTTAGTTATCTGACAAAAATTCTATGCGAACAAGACCATGTAGAAGAAGCCCCAGAAGAGGGCATAGGTTCCCAACATTTACTGGGAGCCCGGAACTGTCCGTGACACAGTACGTTTTCAAGAGTCACGGAGCGTCTTCATCGTCGATAACGGGCACGATCCACGACTCCGGACCCGACCGCATGCATTGACCACCAGCTGCTTCGGTTACGGACTCCTGAACTGCGCGAGTGTCAGCAGCGACAGCGTCTGGTGCTTTGTGATCTTTCGCACTGGGAACCTGCACAATACTACCTTCGGGATAGTCGGCGTGGGGTACATCCGGTGCGACTGCGTTCTCCGGGACTTCTTTTAACGAGGGCAGTGGCTGGGCCTCTTTTGGCGCCGCCTCTGCGTTTTTTTCTTTCCGCTGCTGCGGTTTGCTACTCGCCTTTGAGCCGCTCGCAGATCCTTTGTCGCTGGACTGGCGAGAGCCGCTCGACTGCTGCTTGGCGGGGCGCTTGGTTCCCTTTGCCTGCGGCCGCACTGGCGTAGCCGCCGTCTTTTGCGACAAGCTCGCTATGCCCAGAATGCTCCGGAGAAGCGAGGTCCCTCCTTCCGACTTGGGCTTGGGCTGCGGCTCCGCTTCGGCCGGCCTCTTCTTCTTGATCCTCCTGAGCGACCTCGTCTTGCTCGTGCCGGTGCCGTCGTCGTTGAGCTCCGAGAGAGTAACACTGCCGGGGTACGCCTTGGCCTTTCCCCACGATATCTTTCGGTCCATGGCTGCCAGCAGCTGAGAGTCCACCGTGGCACCAGCGGACCCTCTCCGGGGAGGCTGCTTTGACTTCGGCTGGGAATTCGAGGAAGCTGCGACGGCGTTCTTGCCCGGCTTGGCTGCGCTGACTCGGTTTCGGCGGAAGGGCCACAGCGAGGACCCTTGCTGCGGTTGCGGCTGTGGCTGCTGATTCTTGCTCCTGGTGGCCGGCGTTTGCGCGGCGGCCGTTGTCTTCTTGCGCGATCTCGCGCCCGACGCGGGACTGTCGGGTCGCGACTTGGCGGAATCGTCGTTGTCGGCGAAGCGGACCGTGAGGTCGCAGCTCGCCCGGCCGACGCCGGAGCGGCCCGTCGGCGGCGCGACCGTGGCGCGCAGTTCCGTCGGCATGTCTTCCTCGACGGCCTTGACGGTCGCCCCCTGCCGCTCGCTGTCCTCCAGGATGACCAGACCCTGCTGCTTGTCTCTCTTGGAAGCGCACTCGGCGTCGATGCCGGCCAATACCTCGCCGAGCAGGTCCTGGACGTTTCGATAAAGCTCGTTGCGCTGGGAACGCTCTTCCGTCGACACTTCCTCTAGCGGTGGCATTTCCGTCGAGGACGGCGACCGGTAATCTCTGACAACGTCGCCCGAAAGCGAACGCAGCAGTTCCTCGAAATTGACGCCAGTCACGTTCATCGTGGCCGTCGAGTCGCCGCCGTGGCTGCTTGCCGACTCCGTGGTCTTCGCCGCGGCGCTCTTGGTGAGGGGGTGCGGCGGCGGTGGAGGCAGCGGTTTCTTGTCGCCCTCGCTTCTCTGACCGTTGGCGCTGACCGGCGGCTGCTTACGGGGCTGCAGCTGGTTCCTCGACGGGGCAGCCATTTTGGGGCCGCTGGCCTTACCGGTAGTCACGCTGCCTCGAAGCATGTTGAGCGCCGGATTTTGGAGAGCCCGTAACGTAACGCCAGACAGGCGTTATGAACGCTGAGCATGCTAAATTTGGAGTTCGTCAATGTATGCCAATACAGCCAAATGCGCGGCCATTTTGGCCTGGGCAATGCTGATGGTGATGGCCATGGTTTTCGTGTCCGCACGCGTCGGCTAGTTGTGTGCAGCGGTGTACGGCTAGTTGACCGCCGACAAGATGACCCCCGACAAGCGCCTCATCACTGTACTCAGATATTGTTGCGCAGACTATATTTTTAGGCGTTATCTTCTTTCTCGTTGCCATAATAATAATATGGTATTGGTTTTGTTGATATGGTTCTGAGAGCATGAACTGGCGGAGGGCAATATGTGTCCAAGAAGTTATAACTTTGCACAGAACAACGTCTCCACTTGAGCGTCGCATCTTAGCTCGCAGTTTTCTATCTGCAGTGGTGGGTGCTTCACGGCACGGCGCACGTTTTGCGGCGGCTGAAGACATCTAATTGCACGATATCCTTATGACTCCTATAGTCTGAATTAAATTATATTAAACCCCAGCGTTATCTTAAACCAGTATCATGAGGCTCTAGATTCCTACTTTGGACACGTCACGCGTGCTGCCGATTCAATGAGAAATATATAAATGCGCGCTAAAGTTTAAGGTTCAAGAAAACGAGGCTGACGATGGTGCGAAACATGGATGAATGAAATAATTTACCAGAATTGTGGCGCAGCAAAAGACGAGTGACGACAGAGGCAACGTACATATATATAGGCGCTTTAATGAAGAAAATTCTTCGGGCCACAAGCAAGGGTCTTGGTGAGCTCAGGTACGTCGTGCCTGGAAAGCTTCGTTGGAGTTCGGTTATCTATCCATGCTGCCAACAAACGTAAAAAACAACACGATGGCAGCTAGTAACTGAATCAATATCTTCCTGGCGCAGTTTGGCCATATCTAGCAGCTGCGCAACCCATCATCATTATCGGTTGCCATATCGTCATCATCAAACATGACTAAAGCATAACTTCCCTTGCTTTGGTACTTGTGCCGCAAACTAAAAGGAAACGTATAACGTACATAAGAATTTACTACTACAGCGCGCTGCAGCTTTATTTGTGCTTACTTCTTGGTCGATTAGCGGCAATTAATGGCCGTTAATGTATATTATCTGAACCGCAGCCATATTGCAAAGAATCCCCGCCTCAGGTGGCTCTTCAAGCATTTATTTCTCCAGCACACGTTCGCAAAAGGAAAGTCTGTGTATGCTGCACATATTTATTATAAGCTAAGCGTGAAGTGCTTTGTTTTTCTTTTTCTTCTTCGAAGTTAAAGATGGTAGGCCGGAATGACGTGACACCGAACTGACGCGACAAAATAGCTCCACTCTGTCCTGCCGGCGACCGTCAATGGCATATTTGGCTCTTTTAGCCGCCTTATAAGGTGCTTTGGGGCAAAATGCAGTAACGCTCATGTATTTGTAGATTTAGGCGCACGTTAAAGAATACCAACCTCATGTGGGCAAAATTAATCCGGGGTACCCCACTACGGCGTGACTCATAATCATTATCGTGATTCCGGCACGTAAAACCCCAGAATTCTGTTATCTTATTTCTGCTTTGATTTTGTTATTATAGCCATCGATTTATTAAGTAGCCGATCACTTTTCATAGAAGAACTTTTAGCTGGGATAGTTGCCAATTTGTCTTAGTGAATTGCTTCAGAGCGCAAAAAAAAAAAAAAAACACACACTCACACGTACGCACGCACTCGCACACACAAGCATCCCAAGAAAGAACGCCCCCTCTCCCTCCACTTTTGTTGTGTGAAAAAGTGTGTGTGTGCGTGTGAAGGGGGTGGGTAGGCGGGTTTCCTTTTTTGGGGTGCTCACACACACACACACACACAGTGTATGTGTGTGTGTGTGTGTGTGTGTGTCCGCTCTCGCGTTGTTTCGTCCAGTTCTGTATGCCCTGCCGCTGTTGCGCTGTTTCATAGACAATGCTATAGACGCCAGCCGACCTGCCCGTTACACACTTTAAAGGCTACTCTGAGGAATATATTGTCTTCCATACTCCCACCGGTGTGCGTCATGGACCATGCAGGCCGAAGAAGCCCCCGCCCGCTGCGATGAGCCGCTCCCTGCGCGGCGACGACCCCTGCATGGTGAACGCGGCCACGGAGGCACTGCTCCCGCTGCTGCCGTTCGGGTCGCGCGCGGCGGGCGGTCAGCGCGGGCAGCCGGCAAACTCCGTGGCAGCCGCCCTGGCAGCGCACCACCAGCAGCATCCGCCCACCGTCACCATGGTGACGCTCAAGGACGGCGACAAGACGGTGTCTCTACCGTCGCTCACCGTCGACCACAACTACCCGCAGGTGGGTGTCGTATATACCCGGTCCTTCGGCGGACACCTTTAACAATTCTTAAAGGTTGCCTGTGGCAGATAGCACAATTCTAGTCCGTGAACTGGCCTACTCGAAGAGTCGGACATTACTTGAGCAAAAAAATTGGAATGCATAATCGACTAATTAAGAAAATTTCGCTAATAAGTTCTTAGCTAATTAGCTTATGGACGGTCCGTTACTTTTGTGCTGCAATGCATAAAACGACGTTTTGTTAAGATGGGGCAGCAAAAGAAAAAAAGAAAAAAAAATCACGTGCCTTGAAGGCACACTAAAAATAACTTTAGACTGATACATTATTACTTCGAAATTCTATTTTGGTTGATTTCGCTGTACGAGGTTGATTATTAGTAGAGAAAATGAAGGTCAGAGTTGTATTTTTTTTTCAATTTTATTTTGCGCCGAATCCTCAGCGCCGTTATGTCATTTTGACGTCATGGATTTATAAGTGTTTTATCGTATTTGGCCGTTGTGGCGCGATAAATGTTCTCGAGACTTGCTAACTCACGCGCCGCGGTGGCTTAGCCGCTGTGGTGTTGCGCTGCTAAACACGAAGTCGTGGGATCGAATCCCAGCCGCGGCTGCCGCATTTCGATGTGGGGGTCGAAATGCAAAAACGCCCGTGTCCCGTGCATTAGGGGCACGTTAAAGATGGTGGTCAAAATTGATCCGGGATATCCCACTACGGCTTGCCTCATAACCAAATTGTGGTTCTGCCACGTAATTAACCCCAGAATCTTGCTCGCTTCGGTGTTTGGCTCCTTTTAGAATACAAATTAGTCATTTTTGCCGATAAAAGAAAAATTAACTAGACCTGACCAGACCCGGTCAAAATTAATCCATGACGTCAAAACGTGTTCGTGCGGGAACTTCAACGTGGCATCGCCACTGGTCTTTCGTTTTTGCATCTTTCATGCCTTGAACCAAGCCTCCTCTGATAGAAAGAGCGGTGTTTTCGTTATTGTGGAAAGTTAATTTACTAATACAGCGGAAATTAATTTTCTCCATTTGTCACTTGTCATTTTTCTTGCGTTAAATTAAGGTCCGCATTTTGGAAATCACGGAAGAAACACTGGCAAACGTCGGAACAGCCTAAATTATGTTGTATAATTGATGTTTTACGAACAAGTTTCGCTTTCGGTAACAATTTGGAGAATGCGCCATGACGTCACAGTACAATGACTCGCTCCATTCGTGTGATCTCTGCGGCTGCTACAGTTGAGCGTAGCCAGAAGAAGCGTGTGCAGCACTCTTGTTTATTAATTAAATAAATTAATTAATCAACTAATCAATCAATCAATCACTTGGATGGTAGTTTATTTTCATTAGTGCAATAATTTTTTATGAGCAACCTAATCATGCATCTAGCCTTATTGGTACACCATGTCAGCAAATATCGCCCTTGATGCCAAATCAGACATTTAGAGACCACCTTTAATGAATTGATATATCTTACAAGTGTTTGCCTGCCAACCTGCGTACGGTGTCATCGTTATACGAGCGAGAGGCATATTAAGGTGCAGTTTCTATAACTCCGGAGTATGTTAACTTCGGAGTCTATAACTTCGTCAATTAATAAGCGTCATTACTCATTCAAGAGGAACACTAAATCAGATTTTAAAACTCCATTTCGATTAATTTGATAGAAAGAACGTTAATGACTAAACAATAGAAGTTATCGCCATTCTCTATAGGAAAGTAGCGAGCGCAGAGTTCTCACGAAAGGAAACGCAAGCAAGACAGATGACGGTTATCGCCGTGGGAACAAAGATACGCCCCAATGGATGTAAACTGTTTTAGGGTGTACTGTCACGACACCTGCGTCTTATGTAGCGTGCGCGAGAACTTGCGTCATGATGTGTCAGTCCTTGGAATCATTAAAACAGTTGGCGCATTGTGCGTATGTGTGCGTATACATTTTTCATATGCCATCCTTTCGCGCCCAAAAACAATGTCGAACGAAGTTTTAACTTGAAAGGGTCTGAACGCGAAGCTTGTTGGTATGCATTCATGGTGTAGCCGAATCGTTAAGTAAACTCTGCTTATAAGCCATAACAAGCAACCCCCTCACCTGCTCTAAGTAATATTCTCAATTTCTATCAGCGTTTTGTTCAGCACTCGAGACAATTGTGAAGCTTAAGTAGCATTCCTAACAAGTTTTATATGGAGTATGTTTCTTTTTACTTATATATGTTAAAGATAACATATCTAAAATAGTAGGATAATATTATGAACAGTGTTTCGTTTCCGAAAAGTCTAGACCCACATTTTTAGCGTGACTCGGTTTCGAACACGGTGTCAACATGCATCTGCATTTGCGCTTATATGTGCGAGGTTCGCCGTTGTCCATATATGACCGACGTGGCGGTTGCTGGGTCGCACATACTATCGCAAAAATGGTCTACTAATAGTACCGTTCCTGGTACATTGAGCTTTTGTGAGGAAGTCGGCTGTTACCATCGCCATATTAGTAAGGCGTCATGTTGGCTTTACGCGGTGGTTATGCTTATGTTTTCGTGAATTCGGCTATCTCGAAACTCCTCTCCATCTAAATTTTTTTTCAGTTTTTACTCTTCGAGTTAACGGGGTATTACTGTATATGCGTCTGCATTCCACTATACTATATTCGATTCGATATTCGATATTTACGTACTATTCGTATTCGATTCGTATTCGAAAAAAAATTATATTCGCCTACCTCTACTAGAAAACCTATAGAAGGTCGCATATTCATCGACTGAATCACCGAGTCACTAAAATGATCAACAGTGGCCGAACAAGGGAAGCCTGTAGCGTGCATGCAGCCAAAATTTCAACAAGGGGCACCGATCAAGACACATCCCCTTGTTGAAATTTCTTTGGTTCCCGAGCCTGCACGATTCGCTTGTTCGGCCTCCATTTTCCTTTATTTTCCTGTGAGCCATTTCTTTTTGTTTGATTCATTAAAATGTTGTTGTTGTTTTTTTCCTCGGGCTTTTGAACGTGTCAGCGTTAAAACTTCATGGTGTAGAAAAACTGTGCTAAAAACACGGACAGAAGGAAGAAAGAACACAGGACCGTGACTGTCCGTGTTTTTAGCACAGTTTTTCTACACCATGAAGTTTTAACGCTGACACGTTCAAAAGCCCGAGGAAAAAAACAACAACAACATTTTAATGAATCAAACAAAAAGAAATGGCTCACAGGAAAATAAAGAAAAATGGAAGCCGAACAAGCGAATCGTGCAGGCTCGGGAACCAAAGAAATTTCAACAAGGGGATGTGTCTTGATCGGTGCCCCTTGTTGAAATTTTGGCTGCATGCACGCTACAGGCTTCCCTTGTTCGGCCACTGTTGATCATTTTAGTGACTCGGTGATTCAGTCGATGAATATGCGACCTTCTATAGGTTTTCTAGTAGAGGTAGGCGAATATAATTTTTTTTCGAATACGAATCGAATACGAATAGTACGTAAATATCGAATATCGAATCGAATATAGTATAGTGGAATGCAGACGCATATACAGTAATACCCCGTTAACTCGAAGAGTAAAAACTGGAAAAAAATTTGAGATGGAGAGGAGTTTCGAGATAGCCGAATTCACGAAAACATAAGCATAACCACCGCGTAAAGCCAACATGACGCCTTACTAATATGGCGATGGTAACAGCCGACTTCCTCACAAAAGCTCAATGTACCAGGAACGGTACTATTAGTAGACCATTTTTGCGATAGTATGTGCGACCCAGCAACCGCCACGTCGGTCATATATGGACAACGGCGAACCTCGCACATATAAGCGCAAATGCAGATGCATGTTGACACCGTGTTCGAAACCGAGTCACGCTAAAAATGTGGGTCTAGACATTTCGGAAACGAAACACTGTTCATATTATTATCCTACTATTTTAGATATGTTATCTTTAACATATATAAGTAAAAAGAAACATACTCCATATAAAACTTGTTAGGAATGCTACTTAAGCTTCACAATTGTCTCGAGTGCTGAACAAAACGCTGATAGAAATTGAGAAATTACTTAGAGCAGGTGAGGGGATTGCTTGTTATGGCTTATAAGCAGAGTTTACTTAACGATTCGGCTGCTAAGCAGTGACAGTAAGGAAAATGCTGTTCGCATTCGACCATTGTAGACAGGCCGCAGAGCAGCTATAATACCAAGATAACATCTTTAAATGACCTATAAACTCATTCATCAACTTTGTCGCCTTTAGATGCTCTGGAAGAGGTAGTTACAGAACCTGTTCTTGCGGCAGAGTTGTGGATATGTAAAATTCGTGTTCTTGAATTTGATTGGAGTTGGCCATTATGAACGCCTTTCTTACTGTTTTAGTTTTTATTAGTTATTACAGTTAGCACGAGTTAAGTCGTAGGCTCGGTTTGAGCGGTGAATTAAATGTTATGCGTAAGTGTCAAATGACCCATTGAGCGAAATGCAGCTCCACTAACGTGAAACCTGGAGAG